>NC_040878.1:80146294-80446294 GCF_003676215.2 Rhopalosiphum maidis | reverse complement strand
TTGAAAAGCCAAATTTTAATGAGTGTATACTAAGTCAAATCTATTGAATGTAGTTTTTAGTAAAGTCTAACACAGAAAAAATAAAGAAATTCAGATCTATTTTCAAACACCTTATCACGCAATTAGATTGATTAGATGGAATCAAAATAGACCATTTATCAGAAAAACAAAAAAAGTCTGTTTTGAATCCTTGTCATGATAATAATATAATAAAACTACTGTCAAAGTTATCAGGAAATTCAGTTCAAAATGGATTAAGTCCATCGCGTCGCGATACTCTCAATTTTCATACTGCAGTTACTCAAATCAACAATAATATAATTATTATTTTAAATAATATTTATTTGGCAATAAATTGTCTTAATATGATGTGACGGTAAATTATTATATTTTAACAATTGATAAAATAAAAAAAAAAAAACAATTATAAATATCACTCGTCTTAAATCAGAAATCGGTACTATAGTAATAATTATAGTTAAAATATATTCGTATGAGCATTTATTCGTCTACCATTAACACGTTGACCGCCACGGGTTTTTCACCATGTTACTTATTTTTGTTATGAGATCTAATTAGAAATCTCAACAAATTACTAAAAGTTGTTAGTGAGATCTCATATGAAATCTCACATATAGGAATTTCTCGTCAATGAGATCTCGTTCTAGGTCTCAATAATCAGTACTTTATCAACGGATTCTAAATCTACAGTGTTGCCACTTTCATTTGGTGTTCGTAGCTTGCCAATAGCGTTTTTAGTTTTTTTTTTATCAATATTTTAAAATCAGTGATAATGTCTTGTTTGATATTGTTCTAACCGATTATTATTTTACCTTATGAAAAATAAATGTTTATACGAGTTTTTAACTTTAATTAAAAAAGAAACTGTTGATGTTGACAACTCTTTGCAAACAATAAAACACCAATTAGAAGTCGTTGGCAAAAGCAGGTGTTATATGTGCTATTCAATTATGTCACAGAGTAAAGGAAGAAATCATGCTCAATCACATAGTACAAAAGTACAAACTAAATGTTTAGCGTGCAACAAATATTATTGTTTGAAGTGTTTTTTCAAAAATCATAAAATCACCAAGTAATTGACAGAAAAACAATACAAAAGGATTATGAATTTTTCTGTTATTTTTTATTATGTTTTAAAATTTTAAATACAGTGTTATTGTTTGTTATTATCATACTTATTACTTAAGTTTTCTTAGTCACTTGATTGTTTTTATATACATATAATGTTAATATTCATCATAAAAAGTCAAAAGTTTTGTTTTTCATATAATTATGTTTATATCATATAAATTTTTTGTTATAATTATGCAATTTATAGGAATAAAGGCAACATAAATTGTATGCAACTTGTTTTAATATAATACCTTTATAACTCAAATAATATATTTGATGCAATAAATAAATACCTATTTAAGTTTAGTTGAGTAGATTTAACCTCAATTGAAGTACTTATTCAAAGTGAGATTTAGTTTGAGATCTCATGGCAATGGTCAAAAAATTAATTTTTATAGTAGTGACATCCTACGGCCATGAGATCTAATTTGAGATCTCAGTTTATATTAAGTTAAAACCAAAAGGAACATTTTAACAGAAAAATTTTAAACTAAGGTACAAATTTTGAATGAAATCAGACAATTTTTTTTCCTTAAATTTTTTTTAGTAAACCACATAAAACCAGCTGTGGCGGTCAGGACAATGTTTGATGAGATCTCATATAAGATCTCATGGCGGTCAACGTGTTAATATACAACGTGATAGTTAAGTAAAACACGACGAGTGTTTTCTCAACTTCCTTAATCTAACTTTCGCACTCGATTACGTATGACAATATTATATCATGCATATATTATTATTAATCGCTGAAATCATGACTTCCGGTGATCACTTGGTGGCTTTGGTCTTCTCGTATTCATCCTTTAGTAACCTCCGCAATATTTTGCCGGCCGCGCTTTTTGGCAGTGATTTAACGAAACGCACTCCGGCTGAGATCTGCTTGTACGGTGCCACTCGTTCCGCTACGAACGTCTTCATGTCTGCCTCGCTGGCGGCTGGTCTATCTGGGTCGAGTACGACATACGCCAACGGCGCCTCACCTGTTCGGTCATCTGGCACGCCGATGACAGCTGCGTCCAGCACGGCGGGGTGAGTCCTCAGAAGTCCTTCTAGTTCAGCCGGTGGAACCTACAAATTAGTGGAAATATCTTTTAATAAGAAAACATCGTTATAAGTTACAATTTTGTGTCCCAAATTAATGACATGTAGCAATTAATGATAATGATCGAAATTTCACCATAAATTATTTACGTGGTCAATTTTTATTTGTTTCTAAATACTATTATATAACAATTTATTACTGAAACACTGAACGAGAAATAATAGATTAAAATGAAGTTTATTTAAATTTACTAACGCGTATTACATAATTATGTTTTTTCTATTATTTTTTTTATGTCTATAAATAATTATAATATTAAAACAATACATTGATTTAAAATTGTTAAATTAATATAACTAAAATTGCCCATAGTTATATTTATAATGATAAATCAGTGAATTTTATAATTTATTATATGGGAGAATTTTTTGTCCGTGTGATCGTTTTAAGAGTACTTAAATGAATTAGACAAGATTTGAGATTTTTAAACGATCTGCATAACATATTTAAAAAAAATAAAAGATGGCCGGTAGATTTTTGAGTATAAGTTATAGATATTTTTTGAAAAAATTATGATTAAGTCTAAGAGTGTACGCCACACCATTATTTATTTCGATCTACGCCTGTTCGGTTAGTTCATTATTTGAATTATTGGGAATAAAATTATGTTTTCAATCCCTCCCCTTTCCATAAATTGATTGGCAACTATATTAAATTAACCTGGTATCCTTGGACTTTGATCAACTCCTTAATACGATCAACTATGAAGAATTCTTTTTTATCGTTATAATAACCAATGTCACCGGTGCTCAACCATCCTTCCGGACTTATAGTGTTAGCCGTGGCTTCGGGGTTGTTGTGGTAGCCCATCATCACCTATATATACACAGTCAGATTACGTTTGTTTATCGTTATAAATAATATTAATGCTTGTCAGATTAATAACCATTTGTTAAACCATTGTTTATAATATTATGTTTATTGTTATATTTTCTCACCTGTGGCCCCTTGACTTGAATTTCTCCAGTTTCCCCGGGACCGTATTCAACTGTGTCATCTGTGGGGTCGACAACTCTGGCTAGAGTGTTAGATATAGGAGGACCGACGGTCAAATAATCGAACAATGAGGAATTCCTGGATACGAACACGGCTGGCGATGATTCTGTCATGCCATACGCTGAGCATGTTCATAAACAATTTTTTTTTTAACAAATTGGAATTTATTGTATATAATATGTATACATTTAACAATATTTTAGAATAGATTTTAATGATAGATTAAAATCAAAATTTGGTTTAGATGATATTTGACACAACGATAATAAAATGTTTTCATCGTTTTTGATTGTCTTAGTATACCCTTAATAATTATATAATAATAGTTAATAGAACTGTATTGATAAATTTTTTAATTGAATATTTTTTCGTCAAGTTAGGGTTAGGTTAGGCTGTGTTAGTAAATTATAACATTTAGGTACGAAAGGTTTTTGTACTACGTTTTAAATAAATTCAAGGTAAAAATCATAAATAGCTAATATAATAACTGATATAATTAATTTACTTATATAAATACGTATATATAAAAGTAAAATAATCGTGAACTACAGAATGCAATGATGAGATATCTGAATATTATCTTTAAAAATAAAAGCTTGAATTAAAATAATTAAATGAGATAAAATGTTGTTTAATCATACGCGTATATAATCAATCATTATATTATTTATAATATAATTTATCATTTACATTTGAATTATCTCTTCGCGAAAACTAAATATTTTGCATTTCATGAGTTTTGGTTTTAAATCAATATGTTTTTATTTTTATACTATTGTTTATTTTTTCGTAGTTATATAATGAAAATTAATAAATAAATTTAATGAAAAAAAAATTCTACATACCTTGACAAAAACGTACATTTTTGTTCTTGGTTCTAGCAAGTACTTTTTCGGCATCTGCTTCTTTCACAGGACCAGCACCATTACAAATAATTCTTACGTTTTGAAAGTGTTCATGTGTTACATTTTTATTTTGACCCAACAACAGCACTATTGGTGGTACTACGTACAATAATGTTGCCTAAAATGCAATATAATAAAATCAAATTAAAAACTTTTTGCCGTGAATTCAACAAAACACCCATCACACCTTGTGGTTTTTAAGTATGTTCAAAAATGATTCCGATTCAAGTTTGGGCAATGTCACCAATTTACATCCAAAACTTAGTCCTCTAAGAAGAATCATTGTCAGGCCATAAATATGGTAAAAAGGTAAAATAGACGGCAACACATCTTGATAATTTCCTACAAAAAAAAAAAAAAAAAAAAAAAAATAATAATAATAATTAAAAAATATAATTTTTCCACTATTAATATCATTATCGTCACCGACAACTACGGACTTAAACCGTTTAATCGATGAACTGAAAAATACATCAAAATACCAATGTGATATAATTTTTATCACTTTTGTTCATAGCGAAAATATTATTATTATTTCAAGTAACACATTATATTATAATATTATAGATGCTTGGATTGAATTTAAAATAATAATCAAACACTATTGTCTAAATCGTTTCTGTATTTATTCAATAACTACATGTTTTCACACAATCTATCATTGATGTTTCAAAATGTCATTATTTGAATTGATTTTTATCGCAATAAACTGGTGTAGCTTTTTTATTTAGATATGTGACATTACAAAATAAAAGGTACACAGTGTATGCGAAAATAAGAACGATTAATCGGTAATGTCAAGTTGTGATTTAGGTAATAATCATCATTATTATAAAATTTTTATTTTTTTTTTTTTTTTTTTTTTAATGAAACGGATTTATTCAGAAAAACTACTGGGTGAAAATACACAAAGATCTACAAAACATAATAAATTATATTAATTTGTAAAATCGTGGGAAATTTTGAAAATATTCGCTCTCTTAATCCTTACACGTTTGCTAATTTTTACTTCAGCTTATTCCATTGTATACTGTTCGAAATAATGGAATTTCATCATTGTGACGAGTTTACAACCAAGCCTTCAAACTAACTGAAAGGTTGGTATAGTGTTTATTTTATTTTATTTTCGGGTGTAGAGGTTTAAAGAGTATAGAATAATTCTATTTTGTGTTTCACTGCAAAACGTATATTTATACAAGTGACTGCATAAGTCCGACACTAAAAATACGCGTTGTTTAAGGACACGTTAATAAAACTATATGGCATAGCGATCAATAGTAGTAATCATTCATTTTACACATACTAACACAACTTAGGTAAGTTCAATTTCATCTTTTTAATTTTCATATGTGATTTGCAGAGTAATGTGCCATATATATATATATAGTGTATATAACCAAAAAAATATGATAATTTTCTAATAATAAGTGTAAAAAATAAAAAACAAATTAAATAACATTGCATTTTCATAAGTTTAACTACATGCAAAAATCTTTCAAGTTTTAACGAACACTATTATACATGTATTTAGGTAATAGTTTACAGGTAGACATAATACACAAACTATACAATAATTATTTATATCTGGGTAAATATTAATATTTTTTACAAATCTATTTAGAAAAAATCGAGAACTGTAAATATCACAATAATAATATAATAATAGCATATAGAAATATTATATTATAATATCAATGGCGGTTTATATCAATAATTTTAATATTTTAAGGTCAAAAAAAAAAAAAAACATTATTAAAATGTAACGGTTATACTTATTTTACTATTATCGAAATTAATTATCACTGCATACATTTTTAATTTTACTATAGTTTTCTACTAACATATTCTGAAAAATCCTATTTAGAATCATATTATGATATTTATAACTGTTTTTTAAATTAATTGTATATCGTAATCAGAATATTATGTACACAGTACAATAACCGGAACCGTTTATAACATGTATAATAACTTATTTACAAAAACTCTATATTTTGCAGTATTTGTGCATGTTTGTTTAATTTTATGATAATACGACGCAATACATTGTATTTTAACAATGTCGAATATTTTCAATTATTTTATAATCGGTGACCGAAAATCAGAGTAAATTTCTGTTTGACATGTTATTTTGACATATTATTTTTTTTTCATGTTATATATTATATACACTGAGATAGATAACAACTACTGGAGCGCTGACTCGCTATGTTCAAAATGTAACAGAAAACAAGCCGTGTCGAATACCGATACCCCTACCACCGAATGGCAAACTATTTAAATGCACATTACTTAACACTGGATTTTAGTAAATTTTAACTTAACGTTTTACAGTAACAAAATGATCGTAACTGATCGAATTTGGTATCAACATTTTTTATTTTGATGTTGGCTTTATATTGATATATTTTAATATGAAATATTTTTAATTTCTAAAGAGAAATTAGTAAAGAAATGATTATACTAGAAAAAAATTATATTCATAACCAAGATAACAAATATAATAAAATGTAAAATAATAATCAAAAAAAAAAACAAAATACAAATTTAAATTATTTACAAATTTTTAAATAATATTAATTTAGATAACTTGGTTCTTAAGGAAGATTTATTTTTAAGTACTCGACATATATTAAATTTCTTTTTCAAAATGACTCACTCTAATATTATTAAACATAGTTTGCTAGTTAAAATAGTTTATTTTTACTTAGTATGCTTCTTCTAGCCACTGAGATAGATAACGACTACTGGAGTGCGGACTCTGTTCCAAAAAACAAACCATCGCGTTGAGCGTTATCCCCACCACCGAATAGCAAAAACCCGTAGTTTATACACGCAACTATAGAGATAGGATGATTCAGTCACTTTGATTCAAAATCAATTTTTAGAAATGTAACACATTTTACTTAAAATATGTCAATATAAAGTCAACATCAAGATAAAAATGTTGATATCAAATTCGATCAATTACGATCATTTTGTTACTGTAAAACGTTAAGTTAAAATTTACTAAAATCCAGTGTTAAGTAATGTGCATTTAAATAATTTGCCATTAGGTTGTGGAGGTATTGGTATTTGACACAGCTCGTTTTCTGTTACATTATGAACATAGCGAGTCGACGCTCCAGTAGTTGTTATCTATCTCAGTGCTTTTAGCACATTCTATAACATTTAGTTTTACATCATTAAACAATTTGTTTTCATTGACAACAATAACCCGGAATGCTTTTTCCAAATGTTGTACAATTAATATAACTGATTTCGAAACATTAATTAATTTACCTTAAACTGACTTTGTAAATGTTAAATTATTTATATAACTATGTTCAAATTTATTTTCCATTAACATACTTGTACAAAAGTCACACACCACTTTTGACATAATACTTCTAACAATATAACCAGAAATATAATTTAATATTTCATTAACATATTCTCCCAAATGTGTATTTATTCAGTTGATCTAAAAATATGTTCATTTTCTGAATCAGATTCTGCATAATATGTTGTTTTATTTTGTACAAATTCTATGGCTCTATGATTATTTTTTCCTTTTGAAAAGGGAATTCTAGAGTTTAATATATCAAACTTTTAAAAGTACATATTCTAGTATAAACTACTTATATTAAGTTATACTCAGGGGTCAGGGGTTAAAGCGGTGACTCAGTTACCCTACCTCTAAATGTGGTTAAAAAGCATTCCCTTTAACAAATTATTCGTAAGGTACGCCAGAACGCTCTAATTATAACCAGGTTACAACATTAATGCTGTATTGCTGTGTAACTTTAATTATAAAAATTTATTAATTTTAATAGTTTAATAAAATGTGTTACATTTCAAAAAAATTGATTTTGAATCAAAGTGACTGAATCATCTCTATAATTGTGTGTATAAACTATGGGTTTTTGTCATTCGGTGGTGGGGGTAACGCTCAACGCGACAGCTCGTTTTTCGGAACAGAGTCCGCACTCCAGTAGTTGTTATCTATCTCAGTGATTATATATTATTATTATATATATTATGCGAAAACAAGTAAGTCAAGCTCTAATATAAATGTTTAAAAATCTTATACACGTTATTCTAAAAACATAGCGTACATTTTAATTAACGCTGTACAACTAAAAAACCTAAACTATTAAAATGTTGCATAGATATATAATTAAATGTTAAGTTATTGATGTAATTTACAGTGCTATACGCATGGGCTATAAGATATATCTCGCCAAATTATCTTTGGTTGTATATTTATTTTAAATATTAAACATGATATAAAATTAATAAAAGGTTATATTCAAGGTCAGATCAAAAAATATATAATATAGTATTATAGAATATTTAATTAACAATAATGAATAAATGTATTATCGTTTTAAAATATCTAACGTCTAGTTTAAATTTACGTGTTACCACTATTTATAAAACGACTAAACTAATAATACAAGAATATTCTGTCAGAAATAGTTGGCTGAAACCAGCTACACAAGGCCAAACCAAAATATGAACTCTGTGACCACCGAGTTCAACCGAACGTTACAAAAATTATTATAAATGCATAATAATTATAATATGCGTAATTTTTGTAAAACTTTGATGTCCATAAAATATACCATTTCATATATTATTATTAATTTAGGGTTAGGTTGTTTTTAAGTCATTTATATCGTCAATCAAGTTTATAAATTTGTTTGATATGATAGAGAATCAAATACAACAAATTTATTTTTACATAATTTCGTATATTTAGCGCCTAATAAAAGTAAATACATACTACGAAAAAAAAAAGATGAAAAGTATTTAATTTTAACAAAAAATAAATAAATTGATGTTTATTTATATAACTCCATGTTTTTGTGTTGTTTGTTGATTTTTGGTATTATTATTCATATGAAAATGCGGTTATGGTATATGCGTAGTTCCCATTAATAATCTATAACATTACTATCTACATTTATTTCCTTATTGGTAATTAAACTTGATAGTTCTTTAAAACAAACAATCGAGATTGTGTGACAATGACAATGGCAACTACTTATAACTATAAAATCGTTATTCTATGTTTGGCTGTGTGCTACAAGGGGCTTGTGTTTCTGTATTAATTTTGTGTTAACGTTTTTAAACGTGTTTTATCTTTATTACAAATGCTCAAAGTTAAAAGGTCAGATGCCGCAAGTCAGTGTAAATTTGTAATAGAGTTCAGAAAAGAAGTATTTTCAATAGACTATTCAGTACTTTATTATAAAGTATGTGAAATATAAATTATAAACGAAACATATATATTTTATAATAACATGCCTATTGTAAGTGGAAAACGTGTGAAAGCATTTAAACGTAAGAAAACTCAAAGTCACAACGAAAATATTTATTTCCATCACAAAAAAAAAAATGATTGTTCAACAAAGAACTTGATCAGATAGTTTTTTAAAAAAAAATTATTAAACACGATATATATCAAATAAATCCATGTTGCGCAAAGTTAATAAAGTATATAATACAATTAACCAAATCAGGAAATATATGGTATATAATAAAATATTGGTTTTGATTGATACAATTACTGATATAGATGAAAGGCATGTTGGAAATTTAATTGTTATAGAATACTATAAGTTAACAAGCTATATAAAACTTTTTTTAATTAATTCACAATTGTAAAGAAAAAAAAATTTACGATTGTTCAATCATTTGACAGTTAATTTAATACTTTTATTATTTAAAAAAATTTATAGAATATAAAAAAAAATTCTCACACCACGCGATAAAAGCTGAAAGTATAAAGCGTATAGTATGGTATATAAAATGTCAATATCTTACGTGTTTGAATAGCCGAATAGCTGAAAAAATTAGTAAAAGGTTTCCGGGAGTAAACGACTTTAAATATAATTGCAAAAACGTATTTTTAAAACACTTAATCATTTATAATATTTTAAAAGTGCTCTACTAGGAGTTCTGTTGCCGCCTTTAAAACTCATATTGACATGAACGAGTACATTAATATTATGGTAGTTAACTATTGTTGTAAGAATTACTCTACCTAGTAATAAATTTGTTATTTTCAGATTAAATCACAAAGATGTTATTTCTATAAAAATGTACAAAAATTAATTAAAAATTAAAAGTCAGCTTAATTTTTAGTAAGGCTAACTTCGAATTTTTACATTTACGTCACCTGAGTAAAAACATTTTATACAAAAATTATGAGTACATTTTTTAACGTCATAAACATCCTAATTCCTAACCCTAGTTATGATATTTTAATATGTAATTTATTATACCTGTCGTGTCATAAAAATGATTTATTTCTGGATGACTCGTCTGCATGATGTTGGCCAAGAGATTCCGGTGCGAAAGCGACACGCCTTTGGACAGACCGGTTGTACCACTTGAGTATGGCATGAACGCCACGTCACTGTTCGATCGGCTTTTTTTCAGAATAGAAGTGTCCACCATTGGATCGAGCATCTCCTCAAAGTCCCACGCACCATCGGGTCTTGGACCTTTGCCTGTTGACGGATATAATGTACAATGGTTTTACACCGGGCTCATTCATTAACTGCTGGGCTTCGAAAACTTTGGGTAGCAACTCGGGAATTGTCACCACCCCCGATGCACCAGAGTCCTTAAGCTGGTGAGCGAGTTCGACTAAAACAAATCGGGAATAGATAGCTAGATCACTCAATGACTTGCAGAAATTTCGAATATAGAATACCATTTACAATCATGTTATCATCCGCTTGACAAGTAAAAAACTTATGAAATAGATGATTTTTTACCAGTTTTCTGTATATGAACATTTGCCATATTTCTGTTTTGTATAATATATCATCATATGATAATTTATAGTTGCATACTCTTACCGTGGATAAAATTGCGAGAATTAATATTATGTAGTAATCGAATTTTAATAAATTATTTAAATAAATCCGAATCTAGAAGTAAAGTTACATAGATCGCATGAAAAATGTTTAAACATTTAAATTTAATTTCTATTTTAAACATATTTTTAATAGCCAAACCCATAATTTTGAATATTCTATTACAGTTAGTAAATTAATTAATTCAGATTTTATAAAAATGGTCAATTTAATACTATATTATTATATGATTGTGTTTATTATGTTAAATATAAATTTATTTTACTAATTCAAATATAACCACGTAATTTACTATAATATAGCTAAGACTTAGAGTCTTTTATTTTACATTTTAAGGGCAGATTAGTTACAAAAATAAAGTATCTTCTCAATTTATTAAAAATCTAAAAAATGTATCTGATCACGTCGATATTGTCTATTATCATTACTATCGTTTACACATGACATATTACCATAGCACTATATTCCACACAACTTGCGTGGGCAAATATATACATCTCCTAAACCGAAATTGCGAGTTATTATAATATATGTTTATGTTTCCCGTTCGTTGAATTCCAGTCGACTGCCGATGACGTTGTACTACCACCGGTTGACTCAAGCGCGAGTCTCTGCGTAATGGTTTTTTGATTACCTACCTGATAGCGATTTTTTTCTGACGTTTCTTTATATTATAATAATTATTTTGTTATCGATTTTATAGTTCCGCTATTTTAGGGATTTAAATATACTTTTTTTATATCCGAAAAAAATGGTTTCCAAAACGCTGAAATAATGAACAAATCTCTTGGATGAAAAGTAATGCCCGTATAAATGGAAAGAAACACATTAAAAATTTGAGATAAAAAACGTATTATTCATTAATAAAAACTTATAAGAACGCGCAAAAATAATAATCTTTCCGATAAATTGACCAAAATAAAATATACTGTAATAATATGTAATGTGCCACGTGCAATAAAACAACCATAAATATAATAAGTATTTAATGTTACTCAAAATATGTTGGGAACTAGAAAGTCAGTGGTAAGTAAACATTTTATGAACTTATGACAAATAATTCAAATATAGCGAATTTTATTTATTTGTGTGTCTTAAATGAACCTAACCTTTACAAGACTTACATTATTATTATTTATGAATATAATACATAGTTAAGGTAGACTTACGCACACTTTCGACCGAATCTCCAAATTATTCAGTATACCTACTCCTAAATCAATATTTAATAAAAATCTGATCAAAAAAATTCAATTGTATCTATATAGAACCACTCTCTTTCTGACCAACTTGAAATTGTTCTAGTCTTCATACATAATCTAACGAATAATTTCAAGACAGCTGCGTATACTAAGACGCAACGTTTGCTTATCTCTGACAAAGTATTTTTACCTACCATCATTGAGTCCTTTTTCCCGGTATCTTACGAGACTTTTTTTTACTACGGGTTTCAATAATAAAATTATAATAATAAGGCGTCTTAAATAAGCAATTTCCCTATGTATGCGTTGATGATTTTTTTTCTGACATCTTGTGTAGGAACACATTTTATAAATTATAAACGATCGAAACATGTTTCTTATTTATAACAAAAAATTTTCAAATGCAATAAAAATAACAAAAGGTTACGGGCATACTAAATAAGCTACATTTTAAATGCATCACCAATAACAACTTTATTTGTGCTACTTCAAATCAATATCTTTCATGTTTACGTATTTACCAATAAAACCAGAGTAATTATTACATTAATAATATTATGCCGAGAAATTGTTTAAACAGGCAAAAAAAAGCATTGAAAATATACATTTTTAATATATTTTGTCTATCTCCTGTGAATATTGTACATCCATGATATCATGGTGTTAAAAGATTATTCCTTTAACCGAAATAGCGATTTACCTATATTATTTTATAATCGAAAAATAAATATACAATGGTGCTGCAGAAATTCACTTTTAGAAAACCTCTTTAGAAAGTATGTATTTTTTTTTAGTAATTTAGTTGAAATTGATAATATTAAACCCGTTAAAAACGGTGAATTTGTGTGTTGTTTTACATAGTATTTATTTTAAAGGATGGTGATTTTAGCAAAAAACAGCTATTATATAATTAAGTTTTCTCGAGTTAGTTTTTAAATTTTTTTTATACAAAAATATTTCAGGTTATAAATTTTTTTATTGACGACTCGTAATTTTAAATGTTTATAATCAAAAGTGACCGACAACGATTATAAAAAAGACAACGAAGCAAAAAAATAATACTCTAAAAAACAATATTGAACGATTAATAAATTTAGTTTTTCCTTAACTTAATATCCAAGACAATAATTAATACTGGGTCAAAAAATCCAATGTTAAAAAATCAAAGGATAAAAAAAACATGTAATTAAAAAAATAATAAAAATTATATATAGTTTGTGTATAAATTAATAAAAATTTGTTTTCATTAATCTTTCATAATTTATAAAAAATAGCTTTATTATAGTTAATATTTTTAAACAATCTGTTTAAGGTTGTTTTTTAAATTTGGATTTTTCGATTTGCCCGTTTGTTTGTTTAACCTAAAAATGTTTAGCCATTGTCCATTGAGTATTTGTACCTAGGATTTATTTTAGTACAGGATATTTTTCTCATTCCAATAATATTTTTATAAGTCACCTATATCAGACGCTTTTAGGTATAATAAATATTATGGTATGATAAAGAAACCGTTGCGCACATGGCGTGTAGATGGGATTGATCGTCGTCACAGCCAGACCGGCCTCTATGGCACCCAGCGAGACTATGGCGAATTCTGGAACGTTTGGCAACAGCACGGCGAACACTTGGCCCGGAGTTGCACCTCTCTTCTTAAGACTAGCTGCAAATCTCTTACATGCCTGCCTCGTCTCGTAGTATGTGAATTTTCTATTAGTCATTCCGCAAACCTACATCCCAGGCAAAAACAACAAATTAATATTAAAAATACATTAAATTGAAGAAATAACTAAACGTGTTCACATAATAATATAAGATTTACTTGGAAAAGTTTGAATGTTTTTCCATCGATAACAATTTATTATAAAACGTTAATAATAAATAGATTAAACTTCATTAGTTATTAATTTATAAAAAAAAAACCAGCAGTTAAAAACGGAGGAAAAAAATAATAATAGGAAACACAATTTTAATTAAAAAAGTATGTTCTAAAATAACAAGGTTTTCCAAATAATTGCACTAACAATTGTAAAAATCATTTAAATTATACCTACCCATGGTTTTAATGAAACATATGCATAGCAATAAATCCAGGTGTCATTATTATAGGTCATCCAGAAAAAACTGTACAATTTGTAACAATACTTTCGCCATGTAACTATAATAATTATATATTATATAAATAATTATATTACACACAACTAATCGTTGTTTATGATTGTATTTGTGCATACATATTATAATTTGAAAAATTGAAAAACTAACTTTGAGTTATAATTTATAATGGTAAACGGTTTTAATAATATATTACAAAAATATGGGACGTAACTTGTCTTTTAAATTACCCATCAATATTTTTTTTTGTCACGATGAAATACGTATAGGTAAGTATTCGCAGGTACTGCTAGCAAATAATAACTTAATGCGGTGAAAATACTCGTAAACAATTAAACATGAATTACATTATATTTAATTCCTTTTTATTAAAATTAGTTAAACAAACATTTGTTAATTTATAATTGTATTTGTAGTTAACTTGGTTCAAATTAAAAAAAATCGCTTGCATCAACCATGCGTGTTCCACGAACAAATATTGTTTTTCCATATTATTATATTTTCATTACTGTGCTAATAAATTCAGTCATTGCTGAAAAAATGTACTTTCAACTCGTTAAATATATTATATAGAATTAAATACGAATGGTTGAATATATTTACAGTTTTATATATGGTTAAAAAACATATGTACTGAAATTCATTGGTACAGAATGATGTTCGAATGTTTATAAAAATTATGCGTCATAATATTTGTACGTCTCTACTTGTGTGATTATATTTCCTTAATAAATTAGCAAATGCATACCACTCGTTTCAATAGTATAATTTTTAATTTTTACACAGATACGTTTTCAGTATTATCAGTGCTTAATGTTTACTTTACATGGTATAACATATAATAATAATTGTTGATATTGTAAACAGAATAATTAAAAAAAAAAAAAAATTTCAACGAGGTCAAAAAAAAAGTACACACGCAATATTAAGAGATTTTTGTATTAAAAAAAAAAAAATAAATAAATAAATAAATATTCATATAAATATTTATTTTAATGATACCTATTGTACTTAACTACATTTTACGTAGGTTGTTTTATTTAAGCAAAATGAGGACATTTCCCTCATTTTATAAAAAGTAGTTTGTAATTATACACACGCATGTGTATTGTGCATTCGTGCATATCACTGTACCGATGTATATATTGTATAATGTATATTATATATACAAGAAACTTCATTGATCAATTTCAGTTAATTATTATCGTTTTTTATATTTAGCATATTAGTATTATATAGCCCATACAATATTAACAAATAATCAACGATTTTTATCAAAAAAACAAAGTGAAATGTTTATGTAACTTTAATAATTTAATTATTTTGATGTTATTGAAAAAAAAAAAAGATAAAAAGTTATGAAACATCTACAATAAAGGCTAAGTATAAGCAATTAAATCTATTTTAAAAATAAAATATGTTCAATCAAATACTCGTGAAGTATAACATGTTCGTAGTATAATATTATATCGAATATTTAGCCACTATTCATAGAAATATTATAGAACGGTAAATGTCCAATCTGCAAACATAGTTAACTGAAAAATATGTTGCAATAGTTAAGTATGAAACTCTGTATACAAATCAATATTATAACTGTGTAATATTTTGGAAAAAAATAAAACGACAATATACTATTTATAATAGTCGTTGTATTTTCAGATGATATTATAATACAAAATATTCATATTTTAATATCATAAAAATATAAATTCGTTAAAAATAAATAGTTGTATTTAATATTCTTAATCCAAATGGATATGTAACGATAAACATAATTATATGAATGTCAAAGACAAAAAAACTCTATAAAAAAATACATTTTAATTCGTTAAACTTCGTTCTTTGACATTTTATATTCAACTATACTCGCGTAGTCGTATCTAATGAACCTAAAGCCACAGCGCAGTTCAAATATCTAATACATATGATATACACTACATAATTTAATATATTAAATATTAATTGCCTTGTCCCTGACATTAATTACGATTGTTATAATGAGATTCACTTACCAGTGCGTCTTTGTCCGACCATTTCTCCAAGCCGCTCCACACGTACTCATCAATTAAATTTTCCGGTATCTGGACGTCCGAAAACGGCGAACGAACCACTTTAGACTCAGTGCGATATCGAACCGGTTGACTTAGGTCATTACGGGTCAACGGGACGCATGTCTGTCGCAAGTGACTGCGGCACAAAATTCGGCTCCACTGTAGTCTTACCGGCAACATGACGCGATAAATACTAAACGAAACGGTGGGTAGAAGATTTCACCTAAAACAAAAAAATAAACAAATTAATTTTGAAATATTATATTCAAATACTATTGGTAAGCGGCGGTGTAAAATAATCAATAACGATGGTAGTAATTCAGTAAACGTCCAACCATATTTTGTTTAGGAGTATAAAGTGTTTTAAACAATAAAGAATAAAGTAGGTAACCAATAATTCATTGCTTACAAAAATCGATTATGAGTGGAAACGATCTTTCAGCCTTAACATATATTACAAAGTACATTAAATTAAATTATATTTATATTACAATCATACTAATTTATTTTACTATAAGTATTACGGTATAAATTTTAAATAGGCCTTAGCTTAAAATTAATCTAAATATGTTGATAATATAACAATTTCAAATTTTCACGAATGCTTATTTTTGAATTGCACCAAAATAAGTATAAATTGTTATTCTTTGTTTAAATACCTATCCGATTTCATCAAAACTTGAACTTCAAAATGTCTATAAAAAACAAATAGGTTTATATGATTTTTAGATTTTTGAGTTTCAGTAAGAAATACATAAGAGGAACCTTATATTAAATGTCCAGCCATATTATCTATAAAAATGTATTCTAAAATATATATTTATATGTTAAGTTACAAAATTATTTTTAACTGTTTTTGATTTTGAACATTTTTAAGATAATAAGTTAGATATAATTTTCTATCATAAATAGCCCAAATTGAATAAAAAAAACATTTTAAAACGAATACATTCATTGCTTTGCTCAGAATCTAAAAACGAACTAAAATATTCTTTAATTTTATATTTTGATAGAAGTTGATTCAAGTTGTTTACTCGCCACTCGGGTGAGGTTAGGTTAAGAAAATATAAATAATTGAATCGTTCACTAATTCATGGATAAGATACAAACCTACAGGCTACAATAACATATGATACAAGCTCAAAATTAAATTAAAGTACCTACGCGTATACGTCAAAGTCTCAAAATCGATGATTAAATTATCAATAAATCTACTCATGGGGTTAAAAAAAAATAACAACAATAACAAACATTTAAACACACTGTGGTTAATAACCACATGGAATGTGAACTTTCAAATGTATACTTTCCAACCATTATATCAGACGTCTTACGGAGTTGTTGACTTTGTAAGTTTTAGATAAATAATTAAAATCCGCTTAAACAAATATTTCAGATTAAATATGAAAAACATATAATCACTTTTCTGATAGCGATGTGCTATTATTTTATTTGTAGTTGGCGAATTTTCAGTAATCATCACCATAATATTAATTTCATATTTTAAAAATAAGCACTACGACACACAATAAAAAAAAAATGTTTTACAATATTATTTAAAAACAACAATGTTCCATAATTATTTGAAACTATATTATTAAATACTCCATTCCAAATAAGTTTGAAAAAACTTGCGCAGTCGCCGCCCAATCGGAACTCTGTAATTGGTTAGGTTGTATCGTTTCTTGTCATCACGGGCTGCATGACTATGTTTGTGCGAACAACGACGCGTTGTCTTCCTCATTTTTTCCAAACTTATTTGGAATAGAGTACATAAACAACTATAATATATTTAATCACATTTAAACAGCGTAAACACTTATGGTTATATTCTATGTATGTAAATGTAATGTATTAATGGTGAAAGAGATATATATATTTTTATTAGCTGACTCTCGACAAAATTGATACGTAATCAACATAATTCAACGTGTGATGAGTGGTGACACTGACCTTTACGTACAACAATGAATGATATATCGTTTCCATACGCTACGTACTTGTATAAGTTTCGACAAATAAAAATATATAGCACACTTGTAAATAACAAGTATATTGTATATACAGAATGATGCACCAAACATTTTCACTACTTTTATTTAATAATTTAGTTATTCAAAATAATTTTTTGAATTTTTAAATATACTACAATATCATATTTTATTTAAAATATATCTTGTGGAGATAATTTCTATTTTTCACAAATGAAAAATCTTTTGTACTGTAATTTATTTTTACGACTTATTTTTCTGAAACTATTGATACATCAAAATACAAATTTGAATGTTTGTATTGAAGTTATTTATCTTTGTTTAACAACAATAATAGGTCCATAACTTCTACCTATTTTCAACCTAACCTTAGAAGTAGTTATGGGCTATATTGATAGTAAATTGGTTTTAGTAATTAAAATTAATCTGTTTATCAACATTTATGATTTTTTTTAAACGCCCAAGTATAATAATAATAAACATTTGATCCAATATTACATCTAATAATGTATGTTTGTAAAACAATTTTCAGGATTATTAACCTAAGTAAAAACGTTTATATAATTAGACAAGTAAGAAATATAAGTATATTAACATTTTCAAAAAACTTCTTAAATAGGTAGTAAAACAAATATTAAGAATTTGAAATTGTGGTCTTAAAGTATACTTAAAAATTTAAAAATCAGATTTTTAATAAATAAATTATATAAAATGAATCACGAAGGTAAGCATATTTGGTGAATCAGTCTGTATAAAATAGCATGGATAATTATGAAATTATGTTATTTCCTAAGTGTTGTGTACTTAGCAGTGAACCCGCTATTGGTTAGGTATATAATTAAAATATATTAATCTGCTAAATATAATTTATAACTGTAGGTATTTAAATAATAATTAGGACTCTAATAATCTATTTTCATATTGATCAAATTAATATGTAAATCAGTACACAATAGTTAATATTATTGAAACATAACTTTCTATCTCACCTTATATATTCATATTTTAAGAAACGAAAGATTAAAACATGATTATAATATTTAATTATTTTATACATAAGAATACAATAAATATAGCAAAAGCTGGACATTTAAGTAATGAAAAATACATTGAATGTAAGTTATGAATAGTTATGATAGGTAACGTCCGACTTTTAAATCGATTATTAATAATGTCTTTTTATATAGGTGTATATTATAATATATCATATACAACGATCAATAATCAAATAATTTTACATTTATAGAATTTTTCATTGAAAAGAATAATACCATAAAATAAATTAATAACATTGCGTTTGGTTTCACTGGAAATAATATGGCATAATATGTACACACAAACTTATATTTTTCTTTAATTATTGTTAAACATAAAAATAAATAAGAAAATAAAATTTACAATCTGCAAAACTAAAAACAAAAATATTACTTATGTAAATAAATAAATATTGTAAAAAGAAAGTTCATATAATGTAAAATATTTATCTTAAATCGCTTACCCAAATATATTAAGGTCCTTTATTGGGTAAATTTATTGAGGTCACAAATTATCTTACTATTATAATAAATAGTAATCTATTGTAATATTTATTTGGTTAATTTGTACTCCTGTATAATTATGGTTTAGTTCACGTAAGTCATATAAACAAATTTACTTTTCTAATACTTCCAAAGGAATTATTATTTAATAATTTAATACAATTAAAAAACTAACAAAGGATATCTATATTATTAAATGTTTACCACTTATAATTATTAATCAATAATATTTCCATTTGAATTTTGTCAACACTGACTGTCGAACATAGACTGAAACATTTTGAAGTGTATAAATCATGCTTATATATTATGAATTTATGACGTCATTAGCAAATGCGCCACGGGCGTTAGACCTACTCATTATTTGTTACTCGTTTACTGGTTATTACTTATCACTTAACAATGATAACTTACGTACAATTTAAATTGTTTATCTATTGCTATTTTTTAAAAAAAATATATGATTTAAAACCAATGTTTCACTTTGCTTTTAAATTTAAAATATTTCAGTCGTTTTTCTCTAATAACTAAAACTTGTAGTCTTCATCATAATACCGCTATTTTATAATTAGTTACTACGAATTTTCTCTAAATTGATATTTATTTATGTTGAAGAAATTAACTATTAAGTAAATACTATTATTAGATTTTTGAGTTTTTTAATCAATTAAGTACATAATACAATGGATTAAATAAAATAGGTAGGTACTTACAGCCAACCTATTAAAGGTTGGCAAGTGGGTAACGCTCTGCTTTACATTAGTTGTCCAGTGAGTCGCTATTATATATATATATATACATAAGGCTATTAAAACCATTAATTTTATTTTTAAGATTTTAGTAGACAGATATATTTTTTTCAGAAAATTTTTCATTGATTATGTTATTAGTATTTAGTTATTTTAATAATATATAAATGTTTTTCGGTAAGTACCGTAAAATTATAAAAATAGATTTATAGAATCCATAGATTATGTCATAAATAAATCATAAACGCCATTGCGTATAGTAAAATTCATAATAATATGATATACGTTAAATTTTACCACTAATAATGTTTATAACAAAATATTTTAATAATTTCAGATTTTTATGGTTTTAGTATGAATAACTTATGTGAAATCTTTTATTTAATTCTCAACATTTTCGACCGATTGAATAATATTTTAGTGAAATTTATAGAAAAAAAAAATTTTAAATAATTTAAAATTTGTCATGACTATAAATAATTCAAAATTAGCTAAACATTTTTTAGAATGTTATCATATAATGAAAATGACAACAATATCAAATATTAACTGTTTTTTTTTTTTAAATACAACAAAATAGGTAACTATTAAAAATTATTTGAGGAGAAATATACAATGGTTAGGTTAAAAATGTTAACATTAAATATGCATAACAACTTTATTAGGTTCTCCGATAGAATTTTCTTTTTTTTATGTTGAACAACTTATAAAGAACCTTGTCTTAAATTTTCAAATTAAATATTAAAACAAAACATTTTATGAAAAATAAAATAATATATACTAATATATAATAATATAATAATTTGTACAATTTTGAGATTTTAACAAAATTCTAATTTTAAACGTGAGAAAATAGATTCATTAGATATCATTTGAAAAGCAGTCGCGTTAGATTAGGTTATAATATAAAATTGTACACTATATGATAGTATTACTATGTTACAGGTAAAATATGAAAATAAGAATACAACAGTAGCGCCATCTGTTTAGTAAAATACAATTTAAAATATTTTTCCGGTTGAAAGCAGGTAATACGAAATACAAAAAAAATAAGAATAACCTAACCAATTTTTAGAAAAGAAAATTATAGATGTTTATAAAAAAAAAAAAGAAAAATCACAATAATTGTCGATAATAAACTGCATGTATGCTAAAAATAAATCAATATTTCAAAGCGTGTTGATTTTACAATTAAAACGGTTTTCCTGATAAAATGTCGACTAATAGACGATAATATTAATTATTAATACTATAATAAATATTTTCAGGAGGAAAAACTATAAAATAAAATATGGTACTTATATCATATTAAGAAATATATTAATTCAAATAAATGTAGGTAGATATAGGTACATATTTTATAAAATATGTGCTTAAAAATGTTGTCATAGATTAACTAAATTGAGACAAATTTGTGTTACCAGGCCTAGCATAATTAGTAATTATAACTATTAATTACTTAATTCAAAAAATAATTAAATAAGATTATTAGAAATGAAAAAAAAATGTACACTATTATTTTACTAATTACTTTTAGGATATTAATACGTTTTCCTAGCCTTAGTAATATAAATAAAAGAAATATCTGATAACAAATATTCTTATAATAGAAATGATGATTTTGATTAGATATCTCAAAACGACAAACTATAAATATATTCAATGGATTGACAATAAATATGAATTTATTAGAGCAAATAAACACCGCTTAAAAAATATGATTAGGAAAAAATATAATTTTATTTATAATAAATAATAATATATAATGGCTTTTGTAATTTATTTAGAATTTATATAATGCATATAATATGCACACTATTCTATAATATACTGCAGGATGTTTCTAAAGAAACGATTTTTATCAATTTTTGGGTTTGTACGGATTAATTTCTGGTCCCAATGTACCACTTTGTTATTCGTACAGTACGTACATATTATGTATTTTTACCACCATTTCAAAACCAAAGATAGTTAAAATCACATTCATAACAAATATATTTCCGCCTAATGGTATTTTTCTATTTAAAATTAAAGAGATTTATGTTGCATATATTCATATTATGTTTAGACCGCGTAGAGCACAAAATGTCGTGTTTAAGATTTTTTTTTTTAATTCGTGATTTAAAAAAGTCAAAATTGAAACGTAGTTTTCTCTCGTCAAGCCAGACGATGATAAAGTGAGGAGAGGAATCACCACATTACAAAATCACCGCCCATTGAAATAAAATGAATGCCCACATATCAAATTATTGCCATAACGCACTCAATATAATGAATGATATGTACGATATTCAGACTTGAACATTTAAAAGAAAACGGTCACCGCAGGTTATAATATTTATACAATATGAAGCATTCCATAAGTATAAAATATACTGCATAACCCAATCCACGTACGTGCTTGTCGTGTTATAAAACTATAATACTATATTCGTGCAAGGTGCAATAGCACTATTACATAATATACCTACTAAACAGCATATTATTTTTTTGTACGTCGTGTATCGACAATTTACTGAACTTTAAAACTTTAACAGCAGTACATGTTATTGGAAAAAATAAAGTGTCTACACGAATATACGACAAATTATACCACTCAAAATATATAAGTAAACTTAAAAAAAATTTATTATTTTATATTCAAAAATATATTAAATTAAAAAATTTTATTTTTTGGTCGTCTTACGGCGATATTTGAGGTCTTAAAATAATAAACAAATTATACAATTCCGCTGGACAAATCCAAAGCTGAACGGGAAAAAGGAGACTGTTCTTAACAGACTTCGCATTGGTCACACCAGAATCACACATGGTTTCCTGATGGCCAGAAAGGAACCCCCCATTTGCCAAACTCGTGGAACTGCTTTAATTGTCAAACACTTAATAGCCGACTGTTTAAAATTCAACCAAGAGCGTGTTATGAATGGGATATCCTACAACCTTGACACCGCACTCGGACCCGATCATGAAAAAAACCTAGAGATAATTAATTTTACAAAACAAGCTAAACTGTTCAACCTTTCATAAAAAAAAAAAAAAATCATAAATATCCTAATTAATTATGTATCATAACCTGTATATAACTAATGGCCTTTGTTGTCGATGTTTTTAAAATCAATAAAAAAAAAAAAAAAATTATACAATTAACTTGTTCGACTTACACAACTAAACTAGTATTCAATACTATGTTTATTCACACTTAATATTTTGTAATATGATGTACAAGGTATCAATCCGCACTGTGAAGAATAAAATGTAAAAGTTAGGTTAAAATTATAATGGGTTTGTATACACAACACGAACCGGTAGATTCGGTACCTATTGGACATCTAGGTACTGAAAATCTCTAATCTACTGCAACCATTTAATATAAAAACACGATATCAATAATATAATGGTTTATTGGTTTGTACTGTATACGATCATGATACCATTTTACATACATTTTCAACACTAAAATTCATATACATATTTATATATGTATGTTTATTGTCTATTTCAAAAAGTGACGATCGTTTGTCCTATTGTCAATATTGTCATATGCAGAAATTGTTAATCAGTCAATGTACAATACATTTTATACATAATAATATACAAATACGTATATATATATATATATAGGTATGTACGCGTTTGATTTTAAGTACGAACAAAATTCTTTAACATCAAATATAGAGCTTTTCATTAACCCTTGATATTATAGTACTTAGGTATATTATATACTTCAAAGTGATATTTACTCATATACAAACTATTTACACCGCAATTTATTTCAACAATAGTATTAATATTATAATATGAAATTTATTATTTCTACATAATATTCTAGTTATTTTACCTATTTTGACAGAACTATTGTTTTAATAATTATAAGTATAATATTTACCTCTACGATAGGTAGAACTATATATATACATATATTTTATCGATAAACCATATACACAAACACAGCAAACCACAACGTAATAATAACATTTATATTTATCATATTAATATTATTATATCAGTAACCGGTGAGCACAAGTTAATTTTTTACAAAATAGAGCGCTACAATAGATACACTTCTTTTTCATTTTAATTGTTGGTTCAACCCCAAGAATTTTTTCCCTGTAAGTCAGTGATATATATATATATATAGGTTAGGTTAGGTTAGGTTAGGTTATATATATATATTTATATTTATTTCCTAATCAAAAAAACAAGAAATAGACACATTTTGTAAATTTTCACAGCATGTTCCATTTCTATACATTGGGTATAAATAGATATCTAATATGACTTATACCTTTTGTATTGTAAATAGTATTTTAAATATTTAAGTAAAGAACAGCCTATATAATATTATTATTATATTCATGATTATATTATAAATAAAATAATTACTATGATAAATGTTAATACGATAAAATAAGTAAAATTATAAAATATTGAAAACAGTATTCATACTGTTATTATAACGATTAATATTATAATATACATAATACGCTGTCCAAACATCATTCAACTAGAAATACTGTATTTTAAATCACATTTCCTTTACATTTATTCGGGTAGAAAAAGCTTAAGAAACACGTATACCAACATTATTCTATGCTAATTACACACTCAACAATATAATGAATTCAGCAGTGTAGAAAAATGTATTTTAGAAGTATCATTATTTTTATTCACGTAAAAGTAATTATAAGTAAAGAAATTCTATCTTTTTAGGAATGAAATATTAATTTTAATCGTATCTTGTTTCTTTTGAAATACAATTCGAAGTATGAATAAAAGGTTTTATAAGTTAAAACTTGAGGGATTCACGAAATGTACATAATTACCTATATACCTACATAATCAAATAATAAATGTAAACAATTTGATCTTATACAATTTAAAACAATACTAATTACGTTTCTATGTTTGGAACTAGGTCAAACAATCAATAAAATATATTTAGAAATTGTAATGTATTATATACATAATAAAATAATGAAGGTATATGAAATATAAACTTAAATTTACATAATAACAATCTCAATACATCTGCGATAAACAATATTATGATGAATTATTAAGTACACATTTTAAAAGTTTCCACTTCAAAACATTATAATAATACTTATATTTTATTTTTTAATTTATTGAAATAGTTATGGTTTTTGTTTACTATTAATTCAGGATTACAAGCTCTCGGCAAATCTGAAATGCAGTCACTGCGTCTCACAGTAAATTAAACAGACTGAAGAACAATACACCAAATAATTTGATCTTATAAAAAAAACGGTCACTATATATATATATATAGTGACCGTTATTATATTATAATTTATGCTATAATAGTTATTATAAAACTTTTTGCATTGATTCAAGTCTCTAAATTCAAAGATAAATTGTATAGGGCCAATAGGCACAATTTAGGATTATAGATTATGTTATATAATATTGCATTTATAATAAGTATATACCTAAATTTTCTAAAAAAATATTTTGAAC
This sequence comes from Rhopalosiphum maidis, assembly GCF_003676215.2. Lineage (NCBI taxonomy): Eukaryota > Metazoa > Arthropoda > Insecta > Hemiptera > Aphididae > Rhopalosiphum > Rhopalosiphum maidis. The sequence goes on along the minus strand of NC_040878.1, from coordinate 80,420,161 downwards.
ACATATATCAGTTATAATTTCTAAATTCAATGTTACTAATTATGTGTGATTAATTTTTAGCAATAATATAATAAAATTATAATATGTATATGATATATTTTACAATTTTATGACGATAATGAAATGACATAAAATTTAATTTTATTTGTTACACAATAACATTTTTATTTATATTTAAAAATGTCGGATTGTCGTGACACACTCTATAAATGTATATTATGTAGACAACTGCGAAATAGCGTTATACCTATATAATATTGTCCGAAACCAAGTTTAAGAGTCCTAAGTGCATTAAGGCTAATACAGTTGATTTATGTGAAGCACGTGCATTTTTACTGGAAAAGAGAAGAAAAATAAAATAAAAACACCAAACATAAAAAAATAAAAACGACAACGCAATGACTATACAGTATACACATAGTATGTATATATATTGTATACAACGTTGTTGACACGAATTTTTTAACATCCGTTAAACGTTTGTTTTACATACAACTATACACTGATTCTAAATTTCTCAAACCATTTATTAGTCATTACCAAATGATTAGGTAGGTATATACAAGTACCTACTCTTAAAATATTATCTATGCATACAACAATAAGTTAAGTCACGAAAAGGCTCGTTTTCGCACGGCCGACGTATGAGTTACATTATCATAAATTATAATATATATTATAACGTATGCTGTACAATGTACACGCATCGTATGGATAACTCTAAAACTATATTATTGTAGGTATAAAATTGTGATTAATATAAAAATGAAATACACGATTAAGGACCAAAATAAAAATATACCTGTTTTCAAATTCGGATATATATTTATACAATATGCGTATATACCTATTTCAATATATTATATATGTATATATAAATATACATTTGATATTCAAATAAAATTAACTTATTTTTATACCTATATGTAGATCAACTTGATGAGTAGGTATTTATTGATTTCCCTAAACTCAAAAGTATACAAATGAAAAAATCGTCGAGCATTACTTAAAATATAAGATTTCTATCCACCACTAATGTAAACCATTTTAAAATTAAGCATTAAAAGATTAAAAAAGGTAATTGGGTAAAGTAAAAGCTGATAGTCATTTATTTAATTACATTTTATTTTTTGTCTGTGAGCTTTGCACTCATCAAAAATAATCAAAATTCAATTTAAAATGATGCTCAATTTACATTTTTTCGCCAGTCCACTTTTGTGTATTTTTATATAGATACAAGATACCTGTCTTAACTTTTCTTGATATTCTCGACGACTATACTGGAGATTTGATATTGTAAAGTGCTACGGCCAACGGTGTTAGATTTCAAATCTAAAATGATGGTGCTACTTTGTGAAACAGAGTGATATTTTTTAGTTCCAGAACAAATGTTTGTCGGAAAAACACATAAAAAATACAATGTAAATCCGTCATAATATGCATTTAGCCACTACATTCGTTGTTCGCAAAGTAAAAAGAAATCATAATTTCACTTTGCTGTATATATAGTACATATATACAGCCAATGTGTACCTCATAATTCAGTAGTTAACTGTGAAGAATTCGTTAAATTTAAATTAAATAATAAATCATTGTATATTATGGGATGGAAATCGATTCCGAGTAGAGATGGTCTATCAGCATATAATATTTTCTAGTCATATTTTAATATTTATAATAGGGTGACCATTTCAAAAAAAAAAAAAAAACATTTGATATACCCTCAAAAAAAAAAAAAAGTACCTTCCAACAAAAAAGCCTCTCCATATACATTTATACACATGCACACAATTATTGTCGAGTGTAAGAAATTTGTGTCATATCACTAACAGTTTAATTTTTAATACTTTATCATTTTTTAGTTAACTAATCTAACTTAAATAATAAAAGTGTTAAAATGTTAGGAATATATTTTTATTATTATTAAACAACATAATAATGTTGCACTAATAAAAAATTTTCAAACAATAAAGAAAATTTACTTTCCATTATAAAACATTATTACTAATTTAATTGTTTATCGGCAATCAGCATCATGTATTGGACCTCGATCCTTGTTCTACAAAAACTGTTATCTGTTCATATAACTGGTTTAGATTTGTTTCATATATTGATTTATTTTAAAGATACAGTGTAATAATATGTAAAAACGGTATTAAAACGGGACCATCTTCTAAAACCGGAATAAAATTGTCCTGTTCAAAATTTGACGGGACAACAATGATCAAAATAGGAACAATTCCATTTTAAACGTGAGTCTGGTCGCCCTAATAATTTATTTATTTTTGTTATTGTTTTTGTTTCTATCATTACAATGGAATGTTGAACTAATTATTTTTATAATATATAAATTATATTATTTCATATATCATTACTAGCTGTTAATAAATTATAATTTATAAGTCAATATACTGTGGAACGATGCGAATGAGTTGATGCAGCATATATAACTTAAAAATTAATCTTAACATATTAAAACGTCATCGTGTCATGAGTCATGACAAAAACTTTCAATTCCCTACTCATTCTCATGAATAATATTATTTTAAATAATAGCTGAAAACATAACTAAAATTGTTATATTGTTTAGAATTTTAACAATTTTTTAAAATTTGAACTTAATTCTCTAATCAATTTACAAAAAAGTATTTTTAATAGACATTTATAGTTTATAGTTTCAACGAATATTTAAAAAATAAAAAAAATAATTTTAAAATAAAAACGTAGGAAATACCAGCTTAACTTATTTATGAATAATTAATGAATAATGTATATCATTATGCTGCCCTTTTTGTCTGAAAATAATATAGATATAGTTCTAAGTGAATGAGTCGATGACTGTTGTAGATTATTATTTTATTATTAATGTATCATATTATATTGTTCAGACAATTGTTTTACTATAACTATTTGTAATATTATATGTTTAATTACAATAAAAAATCATAGAATTATACTCAAAATTAATTATTAAATTTTATTTCACAGTATATATTACACCTTCTTAATAAACATATTATATACTACTTGTGGCATACACTCCGAATATCAGATAACGTCAACTCAATGAATCGTTTTAAGATCTAATTAGTAATTTGTCATCATGTTAAAATTTAAATAATGATATACATAGATAGATAGTCTTGGCACGGAAAGCAAAGCAAATACTATTTCATGCCTGCAGTATAATTTGTATAACTAGATGCTATCTTTTAAATTTAATTATTTTTGGTAAACAATATAATATATCATGATGTACATCAACATAATTTTATTCAGAAATAAAAGAACGCCGTGCCTCGTCATAGATTCCATAAAAAAGTTTCGAAAATCGTATTTATTTATCCTCAATTTCTGTAAATTTTGAGGAAACAAAACTTTACAAAAACTATTGTATTGAGTATTTTTATGGAGGTCTAACAACTACTGGTACACGGACGTTAGTATGAAACAAATAAAATAATATTAAACCTTTCCTATTATACCTGTGGTTCTATAAAATTTAATAATATAGGTGCAATACATTGTATTGCAAAATTTTAGATCGGTATAGGCAAAAATAATTAACAGAAATAACATTTATGATGTATGCAGTTCTGTATTTTTAAACAGTTCGTTATTGGTTTTTATTACCAAATTATTAATAGGAATACAATTTTATTTTATTATTTGGGCTATAAATAATCTGAATGTATTTTCTAAAATATACTTATAGTATGATATCATATGGTCGGTAACTGATGGCCCGTGGGTCGTTACTCGTTAAAATATTCCATACGACCCGCTCCAAAATTACAATTAAATTTAATATTAATTAAACATTATTAAAATAAAACTATACAATTTTAATTTTTCTCTAACACTACTCGAGAAACTTTTTAAATATTTTAATTCCAAAAAATGTTCAACTCATGGTCTAAACCATTGATAACCAAACTAATATAGAGTAATACAATTAATGTAGTTTAGAATATAGCACATTATGTTTTATAAATAATAATTTATTATAATAATTAATAACAGTAGATTAAATACATCGCTGTAAATTTAACACTAATGATTTAAATAAATTTAAAATTTATAGGTACGACAAAAAAAATCTTCACGCAATCGTTTTAATAAATCATACCGATTATTCAACTGATGAAAAAAATCTATAAAAAAATAGAATTAAATAAATGTTCAATGGTTATTAATTATACCAAAATAATACATAAATATTAAAAAAAAACTTATCATGTAGGCTCATCAACAAACAACGTGTGTGTAGTAATTATTATCGTTTTTATTTTATATAAAAAATACGAAATCAATCTCATATCCATTTTTTTTTTTGTATGAAGAATATGTAGTCAATTATAGAACTAATAGCGAGTAATACAAATTATAGAATTTGTTACTTTTATTTCTTATACAAACTAATCAAAAAATTATTATTTATTATGGTAAAATGCTTTATATACATAAACGCGGAAATAAGACATTTAGTTTTATACGTTAATAATAATAATAAACTATTATGTTATGAAAAACATAGTAAACTTACAAAGTTACAACGCAAGTATAATATATTGTTAAAGTTGTAAAAGTTTCCGGCAGTTCTTACCGGAAAGTTATTAACAGAATTCAACGATTATACGTCATCGCATACCTGTTACCTGTCAATAAATAATATTTAAAGGTAATAATCTACTAAAATGTATTACATTTAAAGGAATTCTCTTTTTAATTTTTACAATTCGTCTACAATTTTTAAAGAATATTTAGTTTTATCCTACTAAAATTTTATTTGTATTATTTTTAATATTGATAGAAAATAAAAATAAAAAATATAAAAATATGTTATAGAATTAACATTACACACAATCAGCTATTGTTATTGATAATTACGTAGATTATTTTTTCCTAGTACTTACTTTTGAGAAAAGAAAATTGATAAAAATTATATTAAAAAATATTATACAAAGAAAAATTTTTCGAAACTTTATTATTCCAAACTTTTGAAATTATTTCAATATTTGTTACGAATTACGTTACGCGATTAACCTATAATACTATCTATTGTATGTACTATGAATGTATCATATATATTATATAAGTATACTACAGGTAGTTGGTTTTAAATTCCTTGGAATATAACTAACAATCTAAATACGACTTTTTGATGAATTACGCACCTCTATTTATGTACTAATTCTATAATATTATAATACACATAGTTTTCTTACGATCTACGTTTGTAATTTACTAACATATATTGTACCTAATTAATTTTATGGTTAATATTCAAAATATTTCGCGTAGATAATCGCGCTTCCGTTGAACGGTGAAAAATCGACTTTATCTGTAAATAGTTATTCGTTAACAATAAAACGTAATACCTGTTTTTAACAGTGATTTACTCAGAAATATTATTATAACGATATAATATACTTATTATTTATAACATTATCACACCTAGTAATTGAAAACTTATTAATAAAATAATATTTTACCTCTAAGCCTCAAAGGCTAAGATCAAAGGTCACGCGTGCTGACTCGTGATAATCATATATTATAATTGGTAATGATAATATTATAAGGCAGGTACTAAGTATATTGTAAAGATAAACGAAACACGCGTTGCGACTTGCGAGATTACACAATGGACTGTTGAAAATGAAAATACCCATCGGAAATAAGTCGGCATGGTTAAAACGCTTTTAAACAGGCACATTATTCTTATCTAACTAATAAATATAATATCATCGGGATTTTAAAATTTCGATAAAAAAATTATTACACTGGTGGATGTGTATGCAATATACATAGGCGAGATAATATTATTATACAGCTTGAATTTTTCTTTTAAATATAAATTGACAATATCCTGAAACACAATAGTATTATTTTTCTTCTCAAAATATGTATATTTTATGGAGAACTACAACTTTACTTTGACCCAAACGTTTACCATAAAACACTATTTTATTTTTATACATACATATAATATTTAAAGAACTGTACACCGCGCTAACTTTATTATATACAATGGATGATGCAGAACGAATATCTCAAAGTAACTGACAAATTATAAAACTTTTATTATAATTTCAAGTCAAAAACATTGCAAAAACTTATGAGCTGCGCCTGCGCTAAACACTAACTTGTATTTTAAAGTACCTAGGATGCACCTATAAGCAATCAGTTTGTTAAAATAATTTTTCAACAATGAATGTATACACTATTATTTTTATTAGTAAACAATTTATAATTGAGCTAATGTTAATTATAATCAGAATTTACTACCAAACGATTTATATCGATAATACCTATGTATTTGTATACTCATAGCACTTTTTAGTAAGGAGATTGTGAAAGCTTAAGTGAGTAAATCCCCTTCAACACCATTTCTATTTCCGTGTAACAAAACTACAATAATTTTGAAAAAAAGTTTATTGGATGTGTAATGATGTAATTTTCAAAATTATTATGATTTTGTATAACACGGAATAGAAATGGTGCTGAGGAAATTTATTTATAACTACAACTGCCATGGATAATAGATATAATATTCTATATTTTGTAGTTTGTAGCGACTCTAATTATTTGCAATTATTAGATCACAGTATTCACAGTACTTATTAGTTATTACTATAACCTTAAAACATGAATACAGCAAATGAAGTTTAAAAAATTAAACTACACTTCGATAAAAACGTTTGGGTCATTGTACATAAACTATATGAATTTATACTAGCAATATGCCACCTAGGTAAATGAGTGACGCATTTCTATACATATTTAACTTACAAAATAATTAAACACAATACTATTGATTAATCTAAAATACATATTTTATAAATTCATATATAATAAGTCTAACACTTTTAAATTAAATCACAAATTTGATGCAAACAAGATATTAAAAATATTATAATATTTTATAATAGTTCCATATTATGTCCAAAATGTAGCTTTTACACGTAGTTTGTGGTTTTAAAAATTGGAAATAATTATTAAGTTCTGTCATCAGGATTTTTTTTTTAAACCAATAAAATGAAATGTACATGTTTTCTTTGCCCGAGATAAAAAATTGTCAATTTTTATCCACTTGTAAAAATGTTGACAACCACCACTGCGTTAAGACTCTTTTGAGTTAAATCAAAGTCATATAGAGCTGCAATTGTGTAAATGTGGGTAAGGTAAGAAACTGTTTATAATTTATATCGTGAGTGAACGATTTTTCTTAACCACCTATACCTATTATCATGGTTGAAATATCTCAGATTTTTTCAGCCACACACACATACACACACCTTTGCCAATGTAATTTATGGAACCTTTTTTCCGAATTCTTGGAATAAATCCAAACAGTCTTAACGCTAACTTACAATACGAACGCGTATTATAGGTAGAGATAGTGTAGTAAATAATCGTCTAAATTTCGTCGACAAATTTCGATAAAGCTAATACCAAAACTGATATCTGCGTATATAACAGATGGTGAATCTATAAAATGTAATCTCGTTTTATTTGACACATTCGTGATACAAAAATATTCGCCACCTTTATTATGTAATTTATTTACGAATAATTTTATTTTTTAAAAATTATTTTTCAAGTTGTTTACACGGTTAAATATTATTTAAAGAATGAATAAATATTTATATATATATAATAATTATTTCCATGTACAATTAATATTACGATATAACTATATAAGCATATAACTTACTAACCATAAACATTTAATTGAAAACTGCGCATAAAGGTGTGCGCGATCTAGTGACATATTGAAATTGCTGTCAATAATAACAATAACTAATATTAATAATAATTACCTCAAATTTTCCAAATGGGTTCATAAGATTCAAGATCTATGATAAATCTTCTTTATAGATCTTTTATAAGATTATACGAAGGAAAATATCACGGACCATTCGTTGTAAGTATATTGTAAATAATAGTCGTCGGCATGTTCACATTAGAACCTCACTGGTTTTCAATAGTAAAATACGTTTTTAGCCACAACCGTAGATAATATTATGTCATTCAGCATATAAGGTCCATGGCGATAGCCATCCTAATGTGTCAACATGAAGTAATAATCCTTGGTAATCAACCACGGTAAATGTACACGGGATAACCATGATTTTTCTAGCTGATCATCTGCAGTCCGTATCGATCTCAACACTGACCGATTCATTACGCTTTTCAATAAAACCATTTTTACATCGTTTTCCGCGAATGCGTGTAGTTTATCATCAATGGCTGCATATCAATCATACAATGTTGACGGTATTGTGAAGTGAAAAAAAATTCCAAGCAAAAATATTTCGATCTAAAACCAACCATTCTCGTGTTACCTTTCGTGAGTGCGCATTATAAATAATAATGTAGTATAATTAGTGAAATTTCGGCAAAACGAGTTTTGGAGAGGCCTCTATAATATTATTATGATCAACCAAACGTGTAGTTCGTTTCTCAAGAATTACGTCGTATATATCAAATTAAGGTAAGATGTACTAAGTCATCAGTGACTTAATTTAGAATTAATTATATTTAACTACATATAATAATTACGTTTATAATGGACGCATAAGTTTGGGAATCTAAATAAACCAAAATATTCATGGTGGCGATAAATACGCCACATAATATTATAGTATACTTATTGTATTAGATTCTTTATCGGTAGTTAGTAATTAACATTTGAATACAATTTTATTTTTATTTTACAGTGGTTATATATACATAATAATATTTATATTTTATAATAAATATTATATAATAATATAATATAAGTATATAAGTACGATTTGATCCGATAAGACTATTAGATCAATTAACTACTTTGACAAATTATAGAAGTGAATTCCTAGAGTAAGGTTAATCTTAATACTTAGGTATATGTGAACATTGTAAACTATTAGAATTATTTTTGTCTGTGTAAAATTAACATTGAAATAAGATTTATTTTTACTAACAAGACAACAATTTTAAAAATTTTAAAACTATGCATTTATCTTTGCATTTTTAAGGGATTATACTACATTAAATTCAAAGCCCTATTGATTAATATTAAATTCAACTGTACACTGGTAAATATTACGTGGTTGCTGGTTATAGGTAAAAGGTAAGTACCATTAATGCGAGGATCGTGAGTCTTAATCACAGTACATCGTTAGCTCCATAACGTTTAATTATTTATACCATGAATGTGAGTGTAATATGTAATATGTATAACAACGGTGTGTATTATTATTATTTCGAGCAATGGCGCTTAATACAATAACGAGCGAACGTACTACTATAACAGAAATTCTATAAAATATTTTTTATGGTTATTTATCTCTTCGACGGATTCGATAATCGATAACATACATGTATATAAAAATAAAATATACTTAAATCGTGGTAAATTAATATTATAACTGTATAATACACGAACGTATAGTGTATAATAGCATGTCAGCATATAACTATATAAGAAAAAAATAATATTAATAACTAATAAATATGCGTCAAGCCAATTTCATTTTACATAGGTAATAATGTTTGTAACACCTTACTTAAAAATTTAATATATTAATATAATTATTTAACTCTACCACGACACATACACATAGTATCGTTGTATATCTTGATCATAGATAATACCTACATGAATAAGACTTGTAATGTATTTAAATGTATGATGAAGAGCATCTATATAAAGGTGCAATTTAGAAGTTCTTAGGGGATATTAGCACCGCAAATTTATATATTAATTTTTATATATATATAAAATTAAAAACAGTTCATCAAACATCGTAGTATAAATAATTAACCTAAGACTTACTAATTAATAGACAAATGAAAATTTAAATTACACTCAACCCAGAAATAAACATATTACAACTTAAAACTAAAACATGATACTAAGTTGTCTAAGCTAATTAAAATATATTAATATGTTATGCAATATTTTTTTCTCAAAACAGTCATTGACCTTATAAATAATTATAATTTAAATTTAAATACCTAAAAGTTCCGAACTTCAGCACCCTGAGTTTGTTTTTATTGAAATTGCGCCTATGATATTATAGTTACAAAAGTGCTTAAATACAATCCAAGTTGTGGTATCCTTATCGTTGATAATATTGTACAATAACTTTATTAACTTAATAAAAACAAAACATGCATTTGATTTCCGTACAGGAGGAAAGTACTTGGACTATAACTTACTACTTTGGTGTATTAAATATATTGTATTATGATAACAAAAAGTAAATTAGTATTTTTTCGATTTATCACAAAGTTAAAATTATTATCTATTTATCTATATATATATAACGAAACTGAATTGAAAAAAAAATAAATAAATAATAAATTGAGAATCGCCAACAGGATTTTGTATTGTTTTATTTTAAATATTTGTACAGTGAATATGTATAATATATAATCTTTTCAAGTACCCGTCCACCTCTGATAACACGTAGATAGTTGGTCGTTACTATATAAACTAACAATACAACTATTTTTTTTTTATAAACTTGAATTAAGTATATTTTTCTAAACTTTATTTTAATATTATAAAAATAATATAATTTAACCAATTGTAATTTCAGTAACGAATCACTTATAATATTTACTTTATATACCAACTACATAGTGCTATAGTTGCTGTTTTAAAAATGTAGATAAGTAAATGATGTTAATTTATCATAAATGTATTCATAATGCTATACATAAATTAAATACATAATATCAATATTATAATTTATTAATATAGTTGTTGCGATAATATTATGCACGCATAGTGTTATAGCTTTACAGTGTATAGAATGATTCACCATACTTCTTTAATTTTGTTTTTAATTTAATAATACAATTATTCAAATTAAGATTTTTTAAATTTATAAGTGGTTATATCAGAGACTATATTTAAAAATACTTTGGATATTTTGTAATTTATGTATTGACCTAGCTATGTCAATAGAAACTTATTTTTTCCAAAAAAGAATTGCCAATTTTAACTGTGAATTATTAAGCAGATTATTTTCTTAAAAATTTTAATTTTTGAATAAATCAAAATTTAAACAAATAGTTTCTTTATGTACTGATAGTATAATAGTTACGGCAATAAGTTTAAAGTTATGAGGGCTATGATAGTTCGAAAATTATTGAAATTAATATTAATACAATTAAAGATATTAGAATAGGGTTAGAAAAATTATTATAATATTATTACATAACTAAAATATTAAATCTATTATATATTTAATGTAAAATTATCTTTAGTAATAAATTAAAAATATTATCCCTAGTACACTATGCTAGAAAAACTCAAAAACTACTTATTCGAATTTAAATTTAGATGATCTGAAAATTAGAAAAAAAATCAAATGTTTACACAATAATAATTTTATCATAAGACTGGTTCATATTTATAACAAAAATTGTATTGCTGATTTTTAAATAGTATATAAATTAAAATTAAACATTTGGAAATATAATTTGTAAGTATATCTACTTTAAAAAAAAAAAAAAAAAAAACAGAATAAAAATTCACAATTAATTAAAAATTCTGATATGCATGCTAGATAATTCACTCTATATATTGTAACAGTATGAATAGAAACAATAATTTCACTACAGTTTATATAATCAGTGACCCCTTTCTAAAGTCTTAATACTAAGAACAGCAAGCAAACGATGGTATTTAAGTATGAGGAAACGAGATTAAGTAAATATATTATTTTTATTTAAATAAAACAATACGAAAGAACTTTTGAAGAATTCAGCACTTGTCAGTGTATCACCTAATGTATTATCATTATTATTACAGGAATTCACCACCCTGAATCGAATGTCAATTTATATAGTTATCGTCAGTCCCAACGATTTTTTTTATAGATTTTCCACATCATAATATATATTAAAAGCATTAAATTTCAATGAAGTCGAGTTGTGAACCAAATAGTCATGGCGTTAATTTAGTTAAAGCAGAAGTGTACTATGAGTCTATGACTAGGTGAAAGTATGAATTTGTTATCAATTATGTCGATTATTGTACTAGAAGAACGGACTTTTAATTACACGGCTTATAATATTACTTTATAAATTACAATAATAAATACTAAAAAGAAACAGCGTCGTCTTGTAAACGATTCGTTTTCTCGCAAGAAAAACTGAGCGTTATTTAAACAGGATATTAATCACAATTTAAAATATTACCATACTATATAAATTAAATAAATATTAACGTACAAAGTTTGACCGATTCAAATCATCGGTATCCCATACAAGCAAGCAAACAATTTAGCTCTAGGACTGGATGATAATATATTATGATTGCATAATATTTTTATGACTATTTTTTTTATATATATTGATTTATACGAGACGAAAAATATGTGTATGTGTTTTTTTCATGAGTGATGGGATATCACGATTTTTTTTTTTTACACTTTATTTCTTGCCAAAAACAGTGACGTTTACGTAAGATAAATGCATCGCAAGCGCTGCAGCGAATAACGTCATCACCGTTTGCTCCTCGGTAGCCGATGGCCATTAAGAATACATTATAATAATAATATATAAAACAACACAAAACGTTCGCGATGACAGTCTCTTTGAAATGACGGCGACAACAACGGGACGAAGGAAAAAAGAAAAGATTATATTATTCTTTTTAATATACATATTCTATAATACAGCTTACGGCATTTTCTATTGTGGGCGTTTCGACGGTGAACGGTCTGAAATGGTTATGCGGTATACTATTATTGTTATTATTATCATGCACTCACGCGAAGTTTCTTCAATAAAAGGCATACCACGCGTAGCACGACGAAACGAAATACGATTGCGAGTATATATTATTTTCAACTATATATAGGTATATCTTATACTTACATCTCTGCAAACGACCGGATGGACGCGTACTACTCCATACTTAATATTATAGTATATATAATATGTGCGTACTCTACGTAGTACGTTAGTATGTATCGTCAAGACGTTTTCAGACTTTGTATTTTTTTTTATATGATATGATATTTATACAAATTAGAGCTCGAAAAATAGATTTACACAACTTATTAGTACAAATGTACGCAAGATAATATTATATACAGCTGCATTTACAATAACTAGGTTTGGAAGATATATCAAATGTAATTAAATATCATAAGTTTATTGGCGAATATGAGCGTAAAATAACCATAGGTAATAGCTATAAAGATGTGGTGAGTTGAATATATCTAATATATTATCTAAGTAATTCGAAGTATAACCAGAATTTGACCAATTTATCCATTTTAAAATTCGTTGATTTTTTTCAATAAAAAAATTTGGAGGAATCCTAGCTGCATATAAATAAATCGCATTTTATATTGATAAAATATATATTTATAGTAGGCAACAATGAATCTTTTTAAATTAAATTATTTTCAATAATTAAATGTTATATAATTTAAAAACAGACTTTTTAAGAGGACGTAGTACCCACATGCGTTGTCTCCGTCTTACACACGTGCGACATAGCAAATTTTCGTTCACAAGTTTCAATGTTGTGCTGTTAGTTTTCATATTAGAAAGAACTGACCTATTATAAAATTTAAAGGTAAAATTATTATCCAGGGCCCCACATAGCTTTTTATTGATATTGTTATTTTGAAGTAAGTTATGATTTTTTTGAAACTATACATTTTAAAATTTCATAATCGGATAAAAACAATAATTTTAGAATCAGGATTTTTTTGATTAGGATATAATTTGCATTATATTATCTAACTATAATATACCTATAAGACGTATTATGAGTAAATAAAAAAGGTTAAAGTAAATCACATTAAAGTAGTTATGACTTATGTAAGTATATTGTATTTTTTTTTACTCTGAAATTAGAACCTTTTTTAATTAAAAAATAATTATTAAGCGCACTTGTACTATACAGTTAGTATAAAACAATTTTTTTTAAATATTTTTGAATCAATACAAATAAAACAGATTAAAACTGTTCATTTTATAAATGAAATTAATGAAAATTAAATTCGTATATTAAATTGATATAAGAAATCCCATAACAAGAATAAATAAATTTAAGAATACGACACCAGGATATATTATATACTTGCAGCGAGAGAATGAGTTCTACTCTCAATAATAGTGTAATAGTGTTCAAATTATGTGATATTTATTATCGCATCGTGTTTGATTTTGATGTGTACATCGTTCGTGACTACATCAAACAAGGTACTCCGACAGCTGCGAACACTAAACATTTACATATATATATATATAATATGTATAATAGCATTGTAGCATGACTGATGTTTATAAATACTACTTGTATTCAACTGCATGTCCACACGAGAATAATCATAGGCTTTTTTTTGTAATACAAATATGTGAACGCTAGTAAATCAAATTCATTCTCTGATTATAATGACACAATATACACTGTATATTATACACACTCAACTATAGTTCAAAGTATTATTAATACTTTTAACAAATTAAAAAAAAAATAAGAAGAATTTTTGAGTAACTATTATTTCAAATTCATAAACCATTATTATCATTATTATCAATAAACGTAAATGCGAACCGATTATGATATATAAATGGTAGTAATATAAGCATATTAATAACAATGATTGATATTAGATGGTTAAAATTGTTTACCCAATCGTAACTATTATATTATCTAGTATTTAATTTATTTATTTTAAGACATGCTACAAAATCATAATATTATATAGGTTATTATTGAGTTGAGTACATGATGAATGAAATAAGTAGCCTGCAATAAGTGACCTGCCTCAAATTATTTAAACAAAACAACCGTAAAGAAACATTGAATGAAAATAATAATTATAATAAATTAATATAATCAATAGTGTATAAGTTGCATAATCCTGGATAGACTAATATAATGTTATATGAGTTAAAAATACAAATATTCAATGTAGTTTAAAATATGCTTTTGAATTGGTGTGAGTTTGTACTTGCATGGTCATATTACATAATTATTATTTTCTACAATAGTTTTACTTAGGTAAAATTCTTACTGTCGAACACAGAAATAGGTTGCTGTGCGTTGATTACGACAAAAAACTTGGCATAATATTTCAATTATGGAGTGACTATTTTATACATAATTATTAATTACATCAGAAGAGAATGTTAACGTAAATACATATAATTTAATATAAACGAGATAATTATAAGAATAAATATATATAAATACCTATAGGATGTGTCGATATTTTTATTACACGCTACAGTTATTTCGATACATATAATACGAGGATTTAAGGAATGCATGAATGAATCAATGAGTGGGAGAGTTATGAATAATTAGAATGTAGTCTTAAATCTTACTATAATATGCGATGGATGATTTGCAGATCTTACAACAATATTATACTAGAATACTATGTGTAAAAATAATTACTATACCAATATAATACCTATAATACTAAAGTATTGCTGTAATAACAATATTTTTAGTCAGCCAACGCTAAATATGTAAGTGGTAATAAACTAATATGGTATATGTTTTATTAAATTTTATATATTATAACGGAGAAATAGATTATTATGGGTACTACCTATGTCCTATGTACATTTTACTTTGTATGGTCAGTATGATTTAACAATTGCGTGTTAGAAACATTTATTTATTTATTTAGTAACACTTTTATGGGAAACTAAAAGAAGTTCAACGTTTCATGTAGCACGCCTATCAAGATAGTAAGAAAACACAAATTGTGCTTAAACAGCAAACTTTCCAGTATTTTTGAAAAAATCGCAAGAAAACGTGAAATAGAAGTAACGAACAAATCTAGTTTACGACCAGTAGTTTATGGGATACCCTTTTTTCGTTTTTATTCCTTCGACCCAACGTCATTTGTGTACGCTGAAAAGATTTGATGTAATCAAAGCTGGATCGTTTTGTCTTACTATTTAACCTATAGTTGTTTGAAGTTTGTTATCGTCAAACCCAAAACTGAATGTTATTGATAACAAGGTTATTTTCGTTAGCAGTATGGGTACAGCGGATTTCACTGCAAAATGTAGAACCTATAAAAATCTCGTTTTCCCTATATTTACTTACTGGATATTTGAAAGTTAAATAATTTACTAACCACACGTAGCCGAATTGCTATTCCTACATATTATATCTATTAGAATGTTTTAATAACACTGGAAACAACTATAATTTATTCTTAAAACTCTACAATGTATAACTATTTTTAAATAGAAAACAGTGTGTACCATCCATTTGTGAATGAAAGTATTTCAATGTTAACAAGATGTCCTATAATTTATCATAACTTTCATGAAAAAAGTGAAGTATTTTAACTTTCACGAAAAAAAAAACTATATTATAAAAAGTATCCTATAAGAACAAAGCAATAACCTTATCAAATATCAATTCAATATGTAAATTATCATATCAGATTATCTATATTAAATTATTAACTGAATCATCAAAATAAATTTATACTTTAAAATTAAATTAATAATAACCGATCAAAATTATTGTTTAGTCTGTTTCATATCTATATTATTATAAAGTATATAGTTTATCTATTTTAAAGACATTTAATATTTTCTAGCTACCAAATCGTATTTGACTATCATCTACTTTAGAGAATGGATCAACAAATTGTCATATTTTGCAAACATCCAAGGACACGAATGAATGAATATAAAGAAGCGTCGTAGTACATAAACGGCCGTGTTAATAATACACAGTAAACAGACAACTGTTTTAACTGACGACTAAGGTATTCACGACTTTAACATCTCATAATGATAATACTATTCAAATAATAATTCTAATTTTAATAACAATAATAATAATAAATATTATTTTATTATTTCTATTTTGTACATGCTAGTAAGGTTAGTGTAGTGACTAGTCAATGCATTTTTACTACCGATTATATCTCTACAACTCATTGTGGTTTGTAAAACCGGTTCAAATCTTTTTATACTAACTGTACAATACACGCATTCCCTTTTCTATACACTTTCCAACACTACACTCACATGACACAATATACACGATTCGTCGTAATATTACAGACTGGTAGATTTAGAACAGTTGTTCATGCGACTCTCGGTTGTTTGGAATATTTATACATAGACACATAGTACACACTCCCGAGTTATTATCGTAACATAGTAACATATTGTTTTATACCTCCTATTCGTCCTTAGATAAAGTTTACAGTGCTTCATTTTCACTCGCATATGTTTGTATGACGGAAAAAAAATATTATGTAAGTCTGAACGCCACCATTTTCAAGGCCGGAATGATATAATATGTACAAAAATATAATAACATTAGGTAATAAAACGAAAAATAAACACCATCAAAAACTATAAATATACTTTAAATTGTAATTGATCTTTTAATCAATAATATAATGATTGATGGTAGTTATGAATTATGATATAATACAGACTATAGGCACACTATAATATTATGCACTATCTACACATTTCATAGCTAATAGAATTTGTTTTCATCAGATTCTTATATAAATGTGTAATATTGGCATATTATACATTCAAAATAAATATAAATGGTATTTTTTGGGATACGACTGCAGCCCTCTCACTGCGTAGTGGTCGCACAATCTCACGCGAATAAAAAAAATCGAGTTTATATGCCCTAATACAGGGGTCGGCAACCTGTGGTAGCGGTTCTTACGATCTTAAGGGGATTCCATCCCATGATTTTCTGTCTTTGTCTAACACATGCATGATAGTATTTTGGACATGTATTTTGCCAAACATACCAATTGATCTAATGAAGCGATAAGAATTCTGAAAACATTTGAATTTGTCGTCAAGTCTATTTGAATCGACTTTCTCACAGCTTCGGTATTTTCCTCCAAATTCTTAAAAAAATTATGTTAAAAAAGAGTAATTAAAAATTGCCGTATTTCAATTTTTGGAAAAGTTAAAATCAAAAATTCAAAAGTCTGAGAAAGTCAATTTCAAGTAGACTCGACGATAAATTCAAATCTGTTTTTAGAATTCTTATCGCTTCATTAGAACAATTAGTATGATTGGCAAAGGATCCGTCTAAAATCCTATGCCGCGCGTGTTAGACAAAAAAGAAAATCATGGTATCGAATGAACCTTAGGAACTTTAAGATCGAAAGAACCGCTACTGCAGGATGCCAACCCCTGTATATTAGGGCATATAATCTCGATTTTTTTAATTCGCGTGAGGTTGTGCGACCATTACGTAGTGAGAGGGCTGCAGTCGTATCCCAAAAAATACCATTTATATTTATTTTGAATGTATAATATGCCAATATTGCACATTTATACAAGAATCTGATGAAAACTAATTCTATTAGCTATGAAATGTGCAGATAGTGCTTAATATTATAGTGTGCTTATAGTCTATATTATATCATAATTCATAACTACCATCAATCATTATCTTTAGGTCCATACGCCAAAATAACTATTTTATTATCAAAAAAAAAAAAAAGATATCTATATTATTTTGCATTATATTTTTGTTGCTTTTAAGTTTTAAGAATATGAAATTTCTTTTACAGGCCATCGTTATCAACTACAATTTAGTGTGTACAATACATATAGGAAACCCATATCTTTATATTAATATAAACTACAAGCTATAAATGATAGATAATAAATTATTTATAATAATATTATTTCGTGTATAAAATTGTTTGTTTTAAATTGAAAATCAATTAAATATATAAGCAAATACTAAAATATTGAGACGAACATTTTTATTGGTTCTTTAAAAATTGGGAAATTATGTAAATTGTAATTTTTGGCTCTGCTGTCTCAAAAGGTTGCCGGCCCTTGCTCTAGTTCCATAAAATTAATAATTTCAAATAATCAAAACATAAATTATATCGATTTCGGTTTATGAAAATAACATTTTTAGGTTTTGAATTTAACCATTGCGTTCTCGTGCAGGCTATATTATACATTATACGACCAGTGTCACTTTATTAGACTTGTAAAATAAATGCGTCGTGTTTACCGGATGACGATGACCAATTAAATGTAAATTGATTGCGACTAGGGCATTCATCCGATGTATTTATTCCATGCGTTATCACAATTATGATTTAGAGAGAAAAAGAATCAAAACGCTTAATTAATACTACAACATATTTTTAATATATTTGTTATAGACGGTATACCTATATATTATTACCTATCTAGAGACTAAAACTACTGTCATTAGGACAAAATAAGATATTTAGTGTTTTATTTATATCACAGGCGGACGACGTCCAAATAATTGAAACGCGATTTTATTGTCGTTCGTCGCGCCACATATCTAAAACTCTTCAGTTATAATTTTCTTTATTTTATTACAACATTACAAACGTAATTTATTATTATCATTACTGACAGTATGTATACAATTTCGCCCGTCTTCCGCGTTAAACTGCCCAGACCTGAGAATAATTCATATATTAATATACTTTGTAGTCTGTACTTGGTACTTAGTAGATATAGTGTCAGTTCGCTACTTGACATTAGTTTTTTTATTTAACGCAGTCGCATTCTTGACACACATTTTTGCATTTTATTATAACCAACCGATCGTTGGGCGGTGTTTTTGTTTTTTATTTTGCTAATGCGGGACTTGAGCCCGATTTATGGCTCACTACACCGCATGTTTAATAATTTTGGACATACTGTGCCAAACAACAACGATGACAATGATACTATACGTCATTTGGTCGAAAGAACGTGTTTCTCGTAAAACTGGTGATAAAATACAGCGGTGGGTTACCTACCTATATTATTGTAATGTACCCGAAAAGTCCTCTTCAGACGGTTTTGGCTCGGTGAAAATCCACTAATTGGCAGTACGTTATTCTTAGCGTTTTCCTCTGGACCATCAATAACTATTTTAATATATTAAAATAAATTTTACGCAGTTCGAACAGAAAACAAAAAAAAAAAAAATCGAATAATATGAAATGACGACCACCTGCACACTTGCAGCGAGAATACAAAATTCTATTAATTTACTATTATTATAATATTATAAATAGTTATTAGGTATAATATATTATTTAATTTAAATTGTATGTCGTATTGGACCGACCGCGGGACACCGAATGCGCCGGCGCCCAACAACCAACAGGTCAATCTCTGCCATAATACTATAATAGTGCTGTGCCACCGCCGTTGCCTCTTCCTCCTCCTCCTCCGACCATTCGAAAAAACGGTCGACAGGGTGGACAACGATGGTACGTGAAATATCCCGCAGTTTTCGTTTCTCGTTCCTGTGAACCAGGTTACGTTAACCAAATACCCTTTGCACATCAGTGGCACACATTTAGGGTTTGTATAATATATGGAAGGGTGTGGCTGTGGCATACCCCAAAATCTTGGACTTGAAGATTCAAATAAAACAGTGTTTGTAAATCATTTTAATAAGTACAAATATTATCAATATTGATTACCGAGATATTAATAATATCGGCGATATTTTAATGTTAATTCTGTTTTGTTCAAAATACTATTTTTCCAGGTTTTTATTTGGTAGATTTAACTGTTTAGGCCCAAAGTCCCAATATTCCGTAGTCAAAATTTTGCTAGAAGAGCATGTATTTATCACTTATCTGATTTATAATATTACCTAAGAGTTTATTTATTACATGTAGATGTAAATAACTTATAAATAATTTTTATTATCTCACCGGTGTTATATGTAATAAATGTCTTGGATAGCCGATTATGATCGGTCCAAGAAGACTATTTCAAGAAAAAAACAGGTAATTTATATAATATGGTTAGGTTAGGGGTTTCTGATTTCCAACCAAATGACTCTCGTCCGTTATCAACATGGCGTTTTCTGCAAAAAAAAAAATATATTAAATTATGAGGACCTTAAACCTTTGAATCAAAATCCGTCAAAAAGTAATGATTACAATGTACGCGCCTCACCTGGTTACACAGATATTGAACATAAACTATTATCTATATTTTATCTTACTTTTAATCATTTTTTGGAAACATTTTAGCAGCGCTCTGTTTATTGTAGCACCTCCACCGAGTAATGCTGTTTTTAGACGTATACGCAATACGCATGTATACATTTAAAATTGTTGTATATTAGCATAATAATATGTTCATGGTTACTTGATATCACTTCAATATTCTCTGACATTATAAAAAATATTTCTAAATGTTTCGTTTACGCGTTGTCGTAACCCGTAGTTTTAACTGATAGCCAACAATAACCCGTCAATTATCCGCGGGTAACGCGGCGATGAAATAATAATAATAATAATAATAATAATAACAACTTGGTAGTAATCATAACTCTCTATCTCTATAATAAGCCGCATAAGCTTACAGGAGGTACGTTAATCAAATCTGTAACTAATCATAACATCTAATCTATAATTTATGTTTGATTTTTTTCAATAAAAAAAAAAATAAATAACTCAGAATATAACTGATACAAGGAGTTCTCAATAAATAAAATAAATTATTTATTAATTTTTTTTGGAGGAAAACAGTCATGGTGATAACAAGCGAGAGTCATTTCGGCGGAAAATGATTATGCTTGTTAAGTTACAAAAATAATTGTGAGGAGAATTACATCAGCTGGACTCCTGAAGGCTGTGCAAAGTCAATAGTCAAGCATCAAGGTGTAGTTTTTTCTTCAACAAATGATATTGCATTATAATAGGGGTAAGTCTTAAAAAAGTTATGCATTCTTATGTGGTGGATACGCAATGAAAAATTGCGAAAACAACAAATTTTACCATGTATTATTACTATAGTATAATATATAATATTGTTTCATATTTGTTATCTATATCTCGGACTCAAATATTTTTTAAAAATACCAAAGAAATATTGTTTTCAAAATCTTTATTCGTTACTTGTTTACACATTACGAGTCTGAAAAACTTACAACATACAGTTTTGTTACATACCTCAACAATAAGTAGATATAATTAATAATATTATTTTACTCACATGGAATAATTATTGAAATAAATTTTATCTTAATTATTAATTATCTATATTATATAATTTAGTTGCCTTAAATGTATATGTTATCATGTTAATGAAAAACTTAACTGAAAGATGTGAAAAATATAATTAAAATATATTTTGATCGCCTAATAATTTTCTAACAATAAGTATTTTATTATGACTATAATGTATTACAAAGAGTATTGGCGATTTCGCATTATGAGCAACGAGGTAACTAGGCAACTGTCCGTGGTTTGCAAGAGAGTCGGAGTGGCTGATTACTCTCGCCTATCGCGGACGGTTACCTAGTTGCTCATAACACGAAATCACCAATACGGTCAACAATATTTTTATTTAAATTATTTAAAGTATTATATAATATTATATTTGGCCATTTAATATTCCTATGTATTTTTTGGTTGAATAAATAAAATTAATAATTATCCTCATGCTATTTAGACACTTGATAACATATAAACCGAAATACAATAAGCATAGGTGGATTGCCAATCTATATTGTATTTATTCACCGACAGAGACGTATTTAGGGCGGTAGAATGCAGGGAGGCTTGAACCCCGGGCAATAAATTTTGAATTTTGGTGAGTATTTTGATATAATACGGTACCTGGAACGCAAAATTCCTAAATACGACTTTGTCCACCGACTGACCAGTGAACTATTTTACACTAAACTAAAATGCACTTTATTTTATAATATTGTCAATATTTTTTGGTAGGAAATCGGCTAATAGGACCAGCAAGTTATAAAAGTACCTATGTTATCAAAAATGCATGACTTTTTCTTTATCTCAAAAAATTCAAAATAGACAAATAATAATATATTTTATACTAATAAAAAATATATGTCTTAGCTTCTGGGTTGAACAATAAGTAATACAGGTTTTGTTATTTATTTTGTGTGTGTGTGTATGTTTGTATGTGTGAGTGTGTGTGCTGTCATCGAATTTTAGAGCATATCTTATGCTGTAATTTTCAACTTAAAAGGTAGTTTTTACAAGTTTGATTCTAGTAGTGAATTTTGATAGATTAAAAGTAGAAAATACTTACTTAATTTCTTAATAATTGAGAAACGGGCAGACGAGAAAAGAAATTATTTACGCAACATCAGTTTTCGACGAAGTCATCTCTGTTTTTTATTTTAATTCCGAAAGGATAAAGGCTTAATCGTCGATACTTAACATTTTCATAATACATTATTAAATATTTATACTAGATTTTTCTAGACATTTTCTCAACATTTTTAAAATATTTTAGCTGATATTAAGCTATTTTAGACATTTGATTTTATCTAGCATTAAATAGCAAATACGAAAATATTTGATTCTAATTGTATTATTTTTAAACACTAAAATATATATTGATAACGATGTTATCAGCTGAATAATATTTTTCTCTTGGTTCTATTGAAGACGGTTCTTCAGCTAATTGTTTTTATAGAAAATCAAAAATATCAAAAATTACTACATACTTAGAATATTTTTTTAAAAATCATCTGAAATTATTTAAATACATAAATATTCAAACGTAAAATAATGATTTTTCATCAAACGATTTTATTTACATTGTTGCAATTTAAAAAGGTAGGCAAATGGAAACCACTTTGTAGCTGAACATTAGGTGTCAAGTGGGTCATTATTTTAGGTATGTTAAATTTAAATGTAATGATATATCATTATAAGCAAAAACGATTCTGAGCGAAAATGATCTGTCAGTCTGTCAGCCTATATCACAAGCATATTTCATGATATGTTTTTGATATAGCAATTTACACCAAAATAACAAAATCAATTTTGTAAAAAAATTTGGATTTGCTTAAAAATTTTTGTTTTACCTTATTAAATAGAAAAAAATTATTTTGGTCATTCTAAAGTACAAAATAGATCCAAATTGTTATTTAAAACTATATCTTTAAATTTTAAAGTAAATTGAAGATTGAAGCATTGCATTGGCTATTTATTGGCATTTTTGTAAAATCAATACATATATCACTCCATTTGGAATCTAAAAATATTAACCATAGAAACTTGATTGATTTTACAACTATCAGTTTGAAAATATTGAGCAGCAGACGTGGGTCAGTTTTATTTTGACACTCTTCTATCGGCAAGAATAATTTCTGTACTACCTACCTTTTCATGCATAAAGGAGACCAGTCAACATAGTTTGTAGAACGAGTAATTTCCATGGTCGGATATTATAATCTTTTCCAACTGCCCTATGTGATGACAGATGTTCCGGTATTCACCAATCACCAGCTATCGATGTGACCTGTACCGTACAGCATACACACAGTGGTTATGATTTTGAAAGATGTATTTAGATCTAGTGGCGTATTTTTCTTGGTTTGTATAGTGATGGATGTCTAATTTTGTTATAAGGTAGCTAAGGTTAGGTCTAGAAGATTGAAGATGTTAACATAGTACTTAAAGCTTAAATTATGTTGTACTATATATCATGTATACATATATTTTGATTAGTCTTAAAGTAATAAAATAAATAATAATTATTAATTAAGATGAACATTTCATAAAACTGTGAACCAAATATACAAACTGAATGCATATATTATACAGCCGATACCGGTAAATAATTTAATAATTATTATTATTATATTATAGTGATTGATGGATCAAGATGGTTTGGTATGTATTCCCAGAAATATTTCATAAAGCTTAGACCGAATCTCTGAATACTATATGATTCATTTGTTTGATAAATTGTATAAAAAAATTATTTTTATTTATTGAAGACTGAAGATACATTTCCCGTTCTAGATACATCTATTTATTTGGATATGTTCGTCATCTAGACGCATTTCAATAGTGGCTACCTTTGAAAATGTAGTGGAAATGTATCTTAATAGTTTAATATGAGTATTTTTTCTAAAATGGTTTTTAATATTCTAAATATGTTAATAATATAATAAAATACAATGCAAAAATATCACTTTACGATCATAGAAATTTCAGTTAAAAAAAGAAAAAATTTAAATGTACCCCGATAAAAACACAATTATAGCAAACTTTTAAATTCATCAAATATCTTCAAGTTCATGTCTCGCAATTTTGTCAGCTGACATACGTTTATACCGTTTTAAGTGCCTTGAAAGAAGTGATGGTAAATACTTTGATGTCATTTACTGAAAATAAACTACCAAAATATCGTAATATAAATTTGCCTTTATTTTTCATGGTTTACTATTGCAGTAAAAACGCTATGGAAATTTAAGCCGAACAGTGACAGTACATCGAATAACTTGATGTCATACCGTGTAATATGACGAACCGGTTAATTTGACACTATAGTTAACGGCTCTCGAATAATTAATATCGGATTACGACGGATTTTGTTATTTAGGGTTTTATAATTAAATTTAGAGACAGCCAGAACGTGTTATTATTTATAACAACAAAAAGGACATCAATTTATTTTAAAAATTTTAGGTACGGATTTAAGTATTTTTTTTTATTAATATTGTGACATTTTTACTCTTATTTTAAATTCATATATTATTCTTAAAACAGTACGTGTTTTTTTAAAGATTTTTTATAAATATTTTTTTTGCGACAAAAATTATTTAGTTTTTATTGTAAACATGTTATTTTCAATGTAATTATTCAAACACGATGTGTGTTTAAGAAGAAATTACCTCGTTAAAACATTATCTTTTATAATATCGTGATAATTGTTGATACATTTAAAAATAATATATTATATTTATTAAAGAACAGAATTTTTTTACATTATTTCAATGTATTATTGTCCGTATAATAATATATGTATGAAAAACAGGAAAATACTACATTTTCTTGTCTGCGTGGTATATTAATTATATGAATGGTAGCAAAATAATCTTAAAATTAATAGCAAACATGGAAAAAATAATAATACACTAAAAATTAAGGAGTATGTGACGATATTTATATTTTTAGGAGATTTTATATAGCTATAATTGCACTTGTACATAATATATTATGTTGTGTTACTATGTTAGTGTGTCCATACATTATTATTCAGTGTCGACACATAACCCTATCGAAATACACAAAACAATTGATTCATTTTCGTAAAAAGGATTGAATTTTTTTTTTAATTTTCTATTAATTATTAAAAATAATTTACTTAAATTATAAATTTTTCATGTTTAAAGAAACGATACATCTATTAAATATTTATAATATTCTAAAAAAAGAAATATAAACAAAATATTTAAACAAAATTTATCTTTTGTAAATGTAGACATAATAATACGTAGCTGTGAATTATCCCGAACAATTTATATTATTAATTATGTTGAATTAATTCTAAAATAATATTATATACTATTATTATGTGTTATTAAAAATTATTTTCATACGTAAGCGTATACATGTGTTAACTTTAGTCTATTCTTTGAACAACAAACATTATTTTTGGATCGGCTAACGTGTAGTTCTAATGTTCTTTAATGTTCTTGTTATGAAATTATTGTATGATGCTTGTCGACAAAACCACTTTTGAATAATGAATTTTTGAATAGAAAACTATAAATTATTATTGTATTTCCAATTTTATGAATAATACAATTTTTTCAAAAAATATTGAGTACAAAATATATCTAGATTCTAATATATTAGATAAACAAATATTTATTATAATACATATAGCTCATATCTATTTCCTTCGATTATACAATTGTTCCTAGTACTAAAAATATATATTTTCATTTATTTTTATTTTACCAACATATTTATAAATAATTAAATAATAAATAATAAATTTATATTATTAATACAATATGTGTCATTATAGTTTCAATATTAAAACGTATTGATTGGACCATTTTCTCCTAAAAATGTCTGAGTATTACACTGCTATATATTACTATAACAAATGTACATCTTAAACTTTTTTTTTATTCCCATTGTAATATATACCGTATAATATTCTTGTACAGTGTTCGTTACTTGCTATCCACTTAATGAAGACAACTCATCCCCCTCAAGTCTTCTTTTCGGCGTCGTTTAAATCCGTAAAACTGTCAACGTTTTCGAGTTGTATGCAAACTACTCTTGCACACAAACGATCCAATTATTGTTTCCGCCTTAGGGAAGCGAATATTCGTGTATATACTTCCGGACACTATTTTAGGAACGAAAACTGTCTACGCCGTTTATTTTTAAAGTACACCACCGTTACAATATAATATAAATCTGCCAAAAAAAAATCAAGGCTATTTTATTTGAATATGCTTTAATTTAATTAATGAATTACGAAATAGGAGACGATTTTAATCTGTGTTTAGTTAATCAAGAAAATTGATTCGTTCACCCTCTGCTGCAGCTCTGGTCTCGAAATAAACATAATGTATTTATACACGGTGAATAGTTTACACACACACACAAATGTGCATATTTTATTAAGCTACGTATAAGAATATGGCATTTTTTAATATTAGAATCCACTCTTTTATTTAGTAAAATTATTTTAAATAGATTATATCTTACATTTTAATGAATAAAATCCATCAAATTAATTTATCCTCATAACTAGACCACTATTTTGTATGCACTAAAAAGTAAAAAGTATTACGATATCTATGCCATAAAATATGCAATAAAAAATATGCACCACATATTTAAAAAAATAAGTAAAAGTAAAACAAAATGAATCGTTTAGTTAATAATTATTAATTTATTAGATATAAAAATAATTTTAAATAAATTGAACAACTTATCATTAAATACTAACTTAGTGCTAAATTATTTAACAAGATTTTTAAAAAGACAGTTCACTTCTTATTAAAAAATGATAAAAAAAATGACAAATAACATGATATTTGTAGTTGAAAAAATGTATTATTAGAAAATATTCTACTCGATGAAATACTATTTATTACCAGTATTGGTATTTAAAACAATATATTAATATAAATATTTTTGATTTCACTTTAATATGTATCTGTAATAAATTATCAAATTTTGTAAAAATTTAATATACTGATATGATAATATGAAATAATTATCTTAAACGCAAAAGTATGCAAACAAAACAAGCACAAATATTTTTGACTCTAAAACAAAACCTACAAAAATTGTTGTGATTTTATGTTTCTTAATGATATTTTGTACTTATATGTATATTATATTGTGCAATATAAAAATAAAAGACATGCCTCATGTTTATCGTTGACAACTATTCGTCGTCACTCCATGCTCGTTATACAAAAACTGTTGCATAAGGTAAAAGCCATTATAGGTATTAATAATTTTTTAATAATTTATACTAATTATAACAACAGACTCAATACAAAATAGTAAATGTATTGTTTTATTTTGTGTACACGTTTTTCCTTTACACACATATCAATAAGTATAATAATATGTTCGAAATTTGTGCGGGCAAGAAGATATGATGCTCAAAAAAGGTACAATCCCGTTTTAATTGAGATATAATGCGATACAAATTTAAAAAAAAAACATATTACATTATTACAAAGCAAATGTACGTTTACTAGCTTTACAATAAGAGAACTCATTTATTAAATCAGAAGGTTAGAATTTTTTTAAATACTTTTTTCTAATGTAAATATAATTAAGCATAATTTTCATAGTATTTAAACGATAAGAATTAATTGTAAACCTAAAGTACATACTTTTCGACGAACTACAAAAATTACTACACTAATATTTATAAAAAAATAAATTAATATAGAGCTTAATGGTTAATCCGGCACTGTCCGTAACCATACTATAATTTAATGTATCATAGTCTATTTATTTGTATTTCCTTTATTATAAATTACATGTTAAGCAATATACATTATTTTAATATTAACATATCACTTATAAATAAGTTAACCGTTAATTTTAATTAAACATGATATATATATATATAACAGAAAAATATCAAAAATGTTTTTATAAAATCCATTTATCTTAATTAATTATTATAGTATTTCTTGTATAAGTTGCGTCACAGAGAAGGGAAAGACACAAGTTGTGAAATTGCATTTAATTGTGTAGCAAACCAAAACCACTACTTAGTATTCCCCTAGGTGATTTTGTTATGTTTACGCAGTTTCTTGATTAGATCTTACAATATAGGTTAAATAATTTATTGTTTCATCTCCAGGCATGGATTGCACCTGCAAGACTCACTTTACGCCCCAAAAGATTTTGACTACGATCTTGCAAACTGAAAGAGTTGTTTTAAATTTCTTGGAATGTAATAAAGTTATTTGTCACCTCTATAATGAGACTAGAGTCAGTATTTTGGTTTTATACCCAGGGGTGGAATGATACACCTACAAGTTTTATC
Organism: Rhopalosiphum maidis; assembly: GCF_003676215.2. Lineage (NCBI taxonomy): Eukaryota > Metazoa > Arthropoda > Insecta > Hemiptera > Aphididae > Rhopalosiphum > Rhopalosiphum maidis. The sequence continues at coordinate 80,390,848 of NC_040878.1, read as the reverse complement.
TCCGTCAAAATTAAATTAAAAAAAACCTTCTTTTTTGGTCACCAATTGGAGAAATTCTCCAAGTCAGTGGCGAGGATACGATTTTAAAGCGCATTAGAAATTAATTTGGTATCCATCTTGCAAAAAATTACAATTATTTGATATATTATTATGATAAAGAGAATACATATTTTGCTTTAGTTATATTTTTCAGTTACTTTAGTAACCAATTTTTATTTACCTACTTATAAATGTATATTATTTGTAATATTTGTATGTATTTAATTTATGGCAACGTCTTCATCCAGTGAGAATATATAACGTTACGGTAATTTTCGTACATTTATAATATAATTCTGTAATATGATGATAGATAATTCATATAATTCATAAAATTATGTATATATTAATATTTTTTTTAAACGTAATTAATTTCAATTATAATGTATTTTAGATAAAATGTATAGAAACGTCATATGTTCTGTGTGCAATGTAATTAAAACGGATTGTAACTCTGTCAAAACGCGTGTACGGTATTACGGTGTACGCGTGGTATCATAAATTTAGTAACAGTTTTACAATAATTAATTAAAATCTTATAAACTTGAACTTCTGGGTTTCCTAATAAGCTTGCGGTAGACACCATTACATAATACTATACAAGTTTAAATATTCGCAGCGTGTTTAAAATGATGCAGCACCATCACATAACAAACTAAATTATTAGGTATTCAATATGTCAAGACACAATAACAAAACTATAACATAGATGCAATGTATTTTAATATAGTGTGCATTCAAATAATAAAAATAAAATGTATATGTAGGTAGTGATTGTTGATTGGTGACTAATCTAAATTATTTTAAATTATTTATAAAAGTAATTTACACACTGACATTACGAAATCAGTATAATGTTGAATTAGAAAATTGTGAATAATTAATTAATATAATAAGTAGATACCCGTTTTTGAATTATATCAAAAACGTCATACGATTTGTCACATCAAAATAAAATATTTTTTTTTTATATGTATAATAAGAAAATGAGAATTCCGAATAATTCTCTTTTACATCAAATCGAATGAGATAAAACTATTTTATGTCGTTTATTTTTGTGATTTGGTGGACAGATTTATTGGCAATTATTATTATGTATCACAAAAAAACGCAATTTAATAAAATAATTATATCATTTTTCAGAACCTGAGAAGAAGTACTTTTGAACTATTCAAGATTTGATTGAACATTTTTAAATGTCACCAATAATTTCATATAGTCAGAAATATAATATAATATAATTTACTAATCTGAGCGTCGAAGTACTTATTATACGCGTTCATGACTGACTGCACTTTATAAAATATAACGATAAATTTCTTGTTTTGTTTTATTTTAATATCGGTTAACATGTTTTGATTCAAAATTAACAATAGTAATTCTATACAATTAGTATTAAGTAAATAAAATAATATCTGTCTGTTAACTATACACGTGAGTACTGTAGAAAATAATGTTGTATTTAAAAATGTTCGTGTTCTAAAAACAATGTTTGGCAGCCAGGAGAATTAGGAAATAGTATAGAGGTTATACCACGTTTATAACCATATGCAGCTATATAAGCGTCCATTATTTAGCGTGGTAACAAATATAATTCTTATGGGCTCGCCTAGCACAACGATTATATTAATAAATGTATCGTTAATATTTAAAATTCACAAGTGGGATAAATAAAATTGTAAAACGAAGAAACTAATATATTAGGATGTTGTTCTTCGTGAAAACCGGACAACTATCAAAATAAATTTTACTTCGCTTGAACTTCATTTTAATGTTTTTTATTTTTATACATAATTTATAGATGTCAATATTTTGACAAGGTGTCGTTCAAACAAAATGGGTAATTAAAAAAATTAATCCCATCAATTAACAAAAACTCCGATAATTATTTTTGGTTTCTTGGGTAAATATAATCAATATTAAAACTCAAAGTAATAGACACATAAGTACACGTTATTTTTTTTAAATCACATTACAAATTAATTAGTTACATAAATTAATATAGATTTTGTTATTTGTATTCCATCACACTACCTATAAGTTTTTTTCACCGATGGTTCAACAAAATAGGGAGAGAGGGATATTATGAATATCGACAAATTATCTAGAAAGGTATTTACAGGTGTATTTTTAACATCTAAGTATATCTAATATAATATATACTGAACCTTACAAGGTATAATAACTGGAATTAATACAAGTTATGAAACAATTGATATTATGTATAATTCGTAAGTAAACTCAAATTGGTAGTGAAGAAACCCCTTGACTAATACAAGTTGCACCACAGTAAATGTAAATAACATACAACTAATAAACATATATTATAATTTCACCTACACTGTCCTAGCATGGAGATTAAATTTGTCATAATGTGACTGGAGTCAGATAGAGGCAGTCAAGAACGTGTTCTTAGCGACAATTATAGTAGTTATGTTGTAGTTAAGTACAATGGACAATCAGAGGTCATTATGAAATGGAAGAAAAATACCAAACAATTTAAAATCCATCTAAAATGTCACAAAAACATTCAATGAACCACGCTCAAGACTTGAAGAAATGGGAATTTTCTTTCGCCATACTAAGTATTATTTAAAAAAAAAAAAATACATAAGTATCTAATACCCAACTAGAATCTAGTCTAAAAATATGTCTTTGTGAAAAATCCACTATTGTATTTATTTAGGAGTATTAGTAGTTTTTTAGAAAAAAATTATCATAATAATTCTTAGAAAAATTATATATATATCAACAATCATTATAGACAACATATTATTAAAATATAATATAATATTGATTAATCAGTACAATCATTATTTTATAATATAAATCTCTGCACAGAGATATTTGTTGGCGAAGTGTATACATTGTATATAGTGTTCCGTGAGAATTTACCCATTCGATATCTCCTGCAATATATATATATTTTTTTTATGAGGCTCACAGAGATAATGACTACAAGTATTTCATATTTTAATTTAGTATATTGGTAAAAAAAATCAAAATTATTTTTTAATTAGTTAAATCGGAAATAGCCATTTGGCAGAATTTATTTTTTGAAAATGTTAACGTTTCAAAATTGTACTAAAATAAATAAAATTGTAATATCTCCATTATTTCAGGAGTTATTGCAATGATTAAATTCTCGCGGACAACCTGTATAGGTATTTATTTTTAAAATATGTATCACAAATATCTTACTAGGTACTTCGACAATTGAAATTCATCTATTTCAAGTAATGAAAGCAAAGGTTTTTTTTTGTTATTTTTGGCGATCGGTGGTGGTACAAAAACGTGGGAACCTTTCATCGTAGAGGAAAATACGTATAAGTATAAATACGATGCCATATAATATCAATACGCGAATATATACGTACCTACTCAGCTATACTCTCTTTTATATTATTATTCCCTACGTTTCTTTGCGTTCGACAAAAAGATTTTCTATAGGTAGCACCTATTTTAACGAAATTTATTGTTATTCAGAAAATGTTTCTTTTGTACTTATCGTAAAATTCGGATTTGAGTAAAGATTTTATTACGGTTTAATAAAATAATGATTAAAATATTTAAGTATTCTCATTTACTACTGTAATCTTTTGTTAGCCCCTTATAATATTTTGTTGGTTGAATGCTAATATAATTTAAATAATAATAAAAAGAAATATGTCGTAGATTATGGTACATATAATATAATATAAAAATCTAATACAGAAAGTTAGCTAATTTTTTGTCAATGACATATTATTATAAACGAAAAACGATTCTTAGCGTAAGCCAGCTATGATCCTATATCATCAAATATATTTATAATATGTTTTTTTTTTCTGATTCATGTATTAAAGTCAGTTATTTTACTTTAAATATTACAGCAGTTTGATAAAGTTGTGTCCAAAAATATTGTATTTATTATATTATTAGTATTTAATTATTATAATAATATATATTTATACCATATAATATCATCTTCAATAACTTAAATTTTAATAACATCTTTCTGTTAATACTGTAAATCAGTATAATAAAAATAAAAATAATATCATAGCATAAATAGATAATAATGATAACATATTAAAAGAAATAAAAATGTCATTGTGTATAATAAAATGTATAATAGTATATCATATGTAAAGGTTTTGAATTGCCACGAATAATATTTTTAAATAATAATGCAAGCTTATGAACATTGTTATTTATCGTTTAAATAAGTAGTTTCATCCAAATTTGAATTTAAAATAATAATAAAAAATAAATGTTTTCATTTATTTTTAGATTTTATGGTGTCAGTATGAATTATTTATGAAGAATCTGACAAAAATACTCATGTGACAACATACATGTATCTTTGATGACAAAATAAGAACTTTGCTGTATGTATATATATATATATATATGTATAGGTAGGTATCATGTCATATTGTTGACAATATTGCGCCGGCTGAGTTATGCACAGCAGTGGACTATTATTTTCCACGCGTGTGATTATAACACAATATCATATACCGTCTATATACACGAGTATAATACTATATGATATTATTACGGATATAATAATGTATGATATTATTATCATACAGACAAATATATTCTATTAAATATAACGCAATTGGTTAGGTATACCCATTTAAAGAACTGAATATCGTAATAATTCATTATTATAAATTTATAAAGGCATAGAGCATCATTTGTATAATATGAATCACTATTATTTATCTAAGTTAGCTTACATCGCGCGTGTGTACAATATGTATCCTCTAAAAACACACATATAGGTACATACTTAATATTTATAATTTACATTTCTAGTTCATTTATAGTAATATAACATTTAATAATTGTTATAAACTGTTCATAAAACATAATATTAAACTATATTGCTATAGTGAACTGATATTTGTCTATCGATCGATAAAATATGATTAGATGTTAAATATATACATAATTATAATATATTATGTAGAATTAAGACGTTGCATAATTACTTTTTTCAATATTTGAGGAATACAATTTTAATTTTAGAGTAATAACGTTTAAAATTTCCTAAATATTAATAAATAATAAATAGGTTATAGGTATAGGTAAAAATATAAATATATATGCACATAAATTATCACCGTATAAAATATTTTAAAACGTATATAAACATCATTACTTGTAATGTTAAACATTTTTTTCACAAATGGTTTGTTAGTTTATTATATATTTTATTATACATACACGAGGTGCATTTAAAATTTTTTTTCTGAAAATCATTTACAATGAAGCTGAATTTCAAACAAGTATCTATAGTTAATCCGTGCAAGTATTTTAAGTATGGATAAATGGAATAGGTGGTACAGTGCGGCAACCCTAAAATTGACAGTTCATTATTTCATTCACCATTACATTATGACTAATTAATTACACGTTTGAAGTTTGATTTTTATAATATATTGTAATTTTCTGAATAAAATTATCTCTAGGAATATGAAATTAAAAATAATATGTATGGTATCATTTAAAAAAGTGAAACTTAAAATTTTATAATGATAAAACATAATATTGTATGACGATATTTTATAATATATACGTTTATTTACATATATTTTTAAAAATTTACACGTATTATGTATATTGGTACTTATTACCAAGCCATAAAATATAATTATATTCATACATTTTGAAATTTGTAATGTTCATTTCCTTTATTTTGAGTGCACGAGTGCATGCATATTTCATGTTTTATAGTGTTTATTGAATTCATAGTCATAGTTATAGTGTGTATATATATATATATATATTATTGTATTTGGGAACAAATGATTTATCACCGAAACTCCAAGTTCAGTATTTGCGCAATGATTACTGTTAATAATGAATATAATAGAGTATAATATACGTATAAGTGCCTGAATATACGCATATACATATTATATTATACATAATGAGTTCGCGGTGGACGTTTATACACACACACACACACATGCTCCTCCAGCTAGATACCTGAGCTGCGTTTGTGAGTCTGTGTATTCAATGGGTCTGGGGCCGATTCCCAACTTTGATACCATTTAGAACCGAGCTTATATACGTAGTTGCTGTATTGGCGTTAAGAAGTATTACCGCCCAGGTCGATCGTTAATTAAATAATATATAATATCTATACCATGGTATAATTATATAATATTATGCGGACAAGGCATCGTATTCGGCCTCAAAATACGCGGCGTCGTAGTTAAGAGATATAATATTATTATGAAGAAAATGTGGCCCAGAGACGATAAAAACTTAATATAAAAACAAATAATCAACGTTCTGATAGGTGACAGAAATTCGCGTAAACGTAGTGATATATTATTACATTATAATTTTGGTTTAAAAAACTTGGTGAACATAACGGTTGTTGTTATTATTACTTTATATCTTTCATACAAAGTTTTAATAATATTTTAACGACAATATCTCTATTTTTTATTTCATAACCTGATAATATAATATTTACGTATTATTGAAAAATGTTAGTGTATTTATTTTCTATTTTACTTCTAATTGACAAATCGATAAATACGCAAATGTTAGCCATTTAAAATGAATCGCTTCGTTTTTATAATAAGTATTATTTTATACATTATAGTACGATAAATATTCTTGTATACACTTGCTTGTGTACATTGCCTATGTATTAATTTAATATTATATGTTATAGAAAGCATGCAACGTTTACTGCTTGATTTATGATTCTGAAGAGCCAAATTGCCAAAAACTTGTTGGGATTTTTCGCTGATATTTCGGCTTTTGTACAAAAAATAAAATCTCTACCTGAGCGAGTAGATAGATATGTGTATATTGGCTGTTAACAAAAAAAATCATCTCGTGACAGCACTATTATATATACGATGGGATGCGACCGAAGACGAATGCCGACGATTGTGCTACAGCTACACTATACCTATCATTTTTTTTTATTTATTATTAACGTTATTATCATTGTCATCATTATCATCGTAGTCGTCACCATCGTCATCGTTATTCCCGTGCCGCTCTGTTCAACACTTCTCTCGTTGCGTCACCTATAACACGGGGTACCAACCCTACATACATAGTATTATACCCATCTCATGATCCGGGTCGTTCTCTTATTGTTCATGGTCTATACATACACGCGTCAACACTATAATATGCGCTCGATATGTTGTATATATATATATATATATATAAACATTTATTATATTATATTGTTATACTCTCTACACATTCAAATTAACCTTGTGACCATCAAGCCAATGTTCTGCCCCCGTAATACCATCCAAACGGCTTGATATGTTAGTCCAGTGGCATTTTCGCACACGCCAATGTACAACACCGCCAACCAATTCGTCCGAAACTCATCATTATCTTATCTCTCTATAACTAAGTATACTCACCACTCGGTCATTTGGAATTCAACATCTAAGTTTCCTTTTATCCACCTCTATCCTATTTTTTTTTTGTTTTTACCTCTACAACAACGACGTTCGTAATCAGAACATTTTTTTTTACCGAACAGTAGGTGGACAATTTTAAAATGTTTACTAGTTAGTTTCGACAAATCAGTGCATAAATATGTTGAGGAGGAGGCTAATAATCGTTCAAGTGATTTTAAATATTGTTTAGTATTATTTTAATTTATCGTGTATCTGATCGCAAACAACATAACGTAGATATGGTAATATATAGTAAATATTCAGGAAAAAATTCAATATCGTTTATTTTGTGTTATAATATCATTTATCATTATTAAGTCGTATTATCGCAATAAAGGTAGTTGGTTTATTTATATTTAGTCTCTTATCTGTGCTTTTACGTTATTGTGTGAAATCCATTAACAAATATTTTTTTTTAACATAAAATGCTCGAACTGTGAAAATTGTTTACATTTTTCCTAAATCATTCTCAGAGAATTATTAGCATTCAAAAAGTTGATTGTATACGCCGAGAATAAGTGGTCACCTAAGTGGTACGCATTAGGATTGAGTGGTTTACATGAAAAAGGTAGAGAAACGTTCAGACCATTAAGAATAAAGGCAGGCTACTTTTGGTATCTATAGCATACTAAAACCATACATTTAAATCAAATAAATCGACAAGCGTCCTTAATTATTTTAATAAACTTTTAAATTGTATTCCTTTTTGTAAAGTGACGCACCACAAAGTTGTCCATGCAAAACTAATAACCTTAAAGCTTAAGCTTTCAAAGTTTTCGAAATATTAATACTTGAGACACGTTATAGTATTTAGTAGTGATAGTTCCATGGTAATTATATTATCATAAAACGATTTATTAATTCGTTATCATTACACCAGATTACAGTCAAAACCAGTTTAAATAATATATTATAATTTTAAATATCCATATCTTACAGTTTTTTTTATGTATTGAGTCAAAAATTATAATATAACTTGGGCTGAGAATGTAATGTAATGTAGAATTACTTGTTGCCCTTACAATTTAAAATAATGCACTTTATTAACAAGTTTTTAACTAAAAAATATTTTTTGCTAAGTTTAAAACAAGTTATATAGGATATCACAACTGCCAGTATTTTAGATAGACTTTTAACTTGAAAAAAATTGTTCATCTTTAATTTTCTTCTGTTACTCGTAATGTTGATTCTTATGCCGTAGTGATCAGTTTGAAAAAATTCAATTAAGTAAAAACCATGTTAGCACATTTCCAAGTTACTTTTTATTTAAAACAAAATTTTATAGAGTATCGCAAAATAAAAACTTCTTATATTCGTACAAAAATACGATTCTTACATATTGTTAACCGAGCATCTTATAACTAGCTTTGGAAAATAATGTAAAGCGCATAGAAATCCCAGCCTTAATTATAAATTTATAACTAACAATGTATTAATAATTATAAGATTGTATTGTCTTATTTTTATGTTTTTTATATAAAGGTAGTATTATTAGCCAGACGCTTCTAGCATTCTATTCCATTAATGCATTTACTAACCTAAATAATAAATTGCACAAACGCCTTCCTAAAGATATTTCACAGTTAAAAGTGTCGCTTATGACTAATAAGTAACTTATACCTCAATACTACATGTCAAAACTTGCTCCTAAATTATGAATAATGTACATAAAAAAAATTATATGCAAGTATTACGATTAAAAATAAAATATGAATCAAGTTACCACCATTATTTTTTTTTTCAGTTGGTAAACTAATTATCTGTTGCTTTTTGTGTTTTTGTGTTTTTAATTTAATATATTACGATAAAAATTCAATTGGTTGATTCAGTGCATTCGTTGATTTTGCTCAATTACCGCACTCATCGGTCTTATAATAATTAATATAAAATATGTATACTGATATAATTATTACACTCATTATTTATAGTATTCTATAAATGAACCTAAAGAACTTATAATATTATATTATTCTGATGTTTATATTAATAGCAAATAAACGATTCTATAATAAATCACTAAAACCAATAGATATGTGCTTATTAAGATAATTATTTTCCTGTTTCATTGGTAATATTTAATACAAATACCCAATTATACGGTTAGAAAGAGCGTGTATCAAAAATCCTTCTTGAAAAATTGAACACATTGTTTTATCGTTACAACATTTTAAAAATTTTTTTGCTCACATAGTCGTGTTTTAATTTAAAATAGGTATTTGATTTAAAGTAAGTATCTATAATAATATTATAATATTATAGTCGTTAAATAGTCATATAAAATTAAAAGGTAGATAATTAGTTTTTATTTGTTTTAAAACAAAATGTGATAACTACGACTATTGATTTAAATCAAAATAAATAAATACAAGCTCAATACTTTTAGATGGATATCAATAATTTATTATATAATACGATATAAAGAAAAAAATTATATTGACCCTATATACTTAAAGATATAACCGAATAAACGCTTAGAAAGTTATTCGTAATAGCTACCTAATATTCTGTAATAATATTATAGAATATGTACTGCGAATAGTAAAATATATTGTTATAAGTATTTTGTTTAACGTCAATAAAACATTACTAATATTGAAAATTTAACAATATTACAGAATGTGATACACACCCCTAGTATAATAATAATCTGGATTTAATATAATATTATTATTAATATACTTGAGTGCAAGATTTAATAATATGATATACGAAGGGTGTATTGATATTATTATAGTAATATATTATAATCAGTTATCGACACATGCATATCGAAACACTTTTATTTACATTATCACTCTAACATAAGCTATCTCTTTCATACTCGCCACCTATCACTCGTTCTTTCCAAATCGACTTCATAATATTTCACAAGGTGTTCCGGTGAAGAACTTATGCGGGCTATGACCTATGTGCATTTTATCCTTTGGAGCGTAAACAATGAACGTTTTCCATATAATATATAGTTTCGCGATTAATGGCCAACATGATTCAACGAACTTTGTCCAAACTTGTCTGCTAATGCGTTCTTATAATAATAATAATAATAATAATAATAATAATAGTCAATGAGAAACAACGACCATGCACGAGACCGGACGCTGAGAAACCATTTTTTTACGTTCCTTGTGCGATCACCAGGATAAAAGTTTGAATTTATGACAACCACTACAACGCTACTGCAATTTATGGTTTATACCGATTAAAGATAACTGCAAGATATGTTACCAATTATACCTTGGGTTTTAAAATTTCATGTTATTTATTTTTTTGAAATATTTCATTGCAATGAAAAAAAAATATATATAATATATAATAATAATAGCTAATAAGGATTCAATTAATAAGTGAAAAAGACTAGGGCTCGGTATTTGTTTTATTTACATTTTTTTAGATTTATTTGATTAGATTTTTTGATTAGTTAAATAGAAATATTTTCCCAGTTCATATGAAAAACATATCAAAAATGTATAGTGCATATTTTGCATATTTATTATAAATATTACTGCGTGTAATCAATCTATTATTTCTAATCATCTATTACTGAACACGTTTAAAAGAAGAAAAAATATTTTTCAATATTTCAAATTTTGAACCTTAATTAAACCAAATGGTGAATAAACATTATATTTATCGAAACCACGTTATAAAAAGTAATTCGTCATCAGAAAAAATATAGCACTTCCATCACATAGTGATTTAACAATATAATTTAATTGTAATATAAGCCGACTTCGCCAAGGAAAAAACAAACAAAATACATAAAATACGATGCTATATAGGTGTGTTTTGGTGTTGATGTACCTATCTCAGTTCATAGATACATCGGCGTCAATATATTTCGTTTAGTAAAAGTACTCATCAAGTCTCAAAGAATATGTATGCAAATTTTGGTGTCAATTGATTCAGTAGTTTTCAAATCTATAGACTCCATCTAAGCATACATCAATATATAATATATATATTATATGTATAAATAGAAAATTATTATAAAATCACAATAAAATAATTGTTAATAATAAAATGTTTATAATATAACATTAGCTATAACATATTACACCAACGTAACAAATTTGAATTATCTAAAAAATAACTCTCAATATGACAATCAGTATATTGCCATATTGGATTTATCATGGTAAAGGCGAAAATAATATAATACTATCAAATTATTTTCAAGCTTATAATACCTTACAATGAATGTTAATTTTTATCATATTTTATAGAAAATAAAAAATATATTTTAATCATAGAATTAGTTAATATGTTATTTAAAATATTTTATATTATAAACTTTACTAACTATTAAGTGAATTAATTCAAATACATTTTTCACGTTAACTTTTTAATCACAGTTTTAATTTGTAACCATAGCAGCATGTTTGAGTGGTGATTTTTTAACGTTATACTGTGTTAATAAACGAGTTCATTGTTTTTGTTAAATATGTATGTATATTTCAATTTATTTAAACGTTTTTTTTTTAAAGCACGCATTTAATAAGATGATCAGCATAAGAGGTTAGATTATAAAAATCACTCAGGTAATTCTTAATTACTTACATTACCTAAAGTGCAGGGATGATTTTTATAATATTTCAAAGGGTGAGGGTGTAAAAATATTTTTACGTACACAGACACGATACATATCTTATTTGTTTTATTGATAGGTATGATAGATGTATTTGTGTTTGAAATACATTTTATATAGAACTAAATATTTATTATTTAAAATAAATTATGTATATTTTGATGACAAAATGACTATTAAAATATTTATGCATTTAGATACACATTTATAAGGTTAAATAGAGATAACACCTTGTCCTCGCTTACTAACTGTGATACTCTATTAAGCTCATCTAAATTTTAAAATTTTAATAATTTTAATTTATAAAGTTTGTTAAAAATTTTGTTTTTATATTTTGAAATTAATCAAAAACATGTTGTACATTAGAATATTAAATAAAAATGTATGCCTTTATTAAAAAAAAAGACAAATATAAATTTAAATAGTAAATATAATTTATTATCCAAAACATTTTTTTTTTTTTTATATTAATATTTTTTAAAATTAAGGAGTGTCTACAATTAAAAAATCATTATGCATATTTATAGTTTTTGGTAAGTATAAGGTTGATAAATATAATAATTCAATTTTTTTTTTTTTTTTTTAAATAATTTAATTCCCCGAATAAAAACATATAAGTCTAAAATAATATTCAAAAACTCGTATCATACAATATAATGTCGTATTACTTATTTATAATAATATGGCCTGTGTACTTAGCCGTTCATTAATTATTTCTGATCTTACATTTTGGCACTTTACCGTTATTTACTTCGACCCTTCATTTAATTATATACAGCTGAGCTTAGTTACTCGTTCGGTTTTAGTGAATAAACATATTAAGTCGAGGGGACTTAGCAAATCCCGTGGACTCGAGTGTGTACTGCGATATTCCCGACTGGAATGTCGCTACCTTGTAATAAACACATTCAATCGATGACCAACCCTATTTTCTAAACAATATAACTATGGTACGCTGTGAAATAAGCTAACCTGTTAAATTGTAAATAAACCTTTCTGGGAAAATCTAATGTTTATCAGGCCTGGTAGAAACTACAATATTTTAAATGCCATTAGACTTCCATCTACCTTAAATTGTATTACTTATTATTAAATCCCCTGTAACTACAAAATGTCTAATTAATAAATATGTACATAATATATTTACAAAAAAAAAGCATTAAAAAGTATTATGAATTAAATAGGGAAATGTATCTTTAACTTTAAGAGATAGTCATAAGTTAACATTTTTAGTGAAGATAGAAAAATTAAGTTTATTAGGTTATGGTTAATACACTGTAATATTTTTAAAAGTGTATTTTAATAATAATGTTAACATTATTATTAATATGAAAAGTTCAAAATATATTTTGTATTTATGTATGTAATATTATATAATATGTTTTTGATTTAAACTTTATGTTTGTATATATATATATATTATAATGCACCGATAAAAATTATAATAATACATAACACTTAAAATATTATTTAAATATTTTTAGTAACAATATAATTTAAGTCGAGAGTTTGCCCTTTTAACCTTATTTTAATTTAAGTATTATACTTTTTTGCACAACGCTGTGTACAATGGTTTATAGGACTATTAAAAAAGAAAAAACATAAGAAATATAGGTACGTAATTTTAAATTACTGTTTTTCTTAGTCATAATTTATACGCGGACATGCAAGCATGCCATTAAGTCATTTATCAAATATGTATTAAAAAGCTAAAGAAAAATAATTTCACGATTTAACCGTCAAAAATAATATTAAATATAGTAAACTCTCAATTCTAGTTCTTTTAAATTTAAATACATATTATTATATAATATATTATACAGGTGGATGATGAAATAATTTTGATTATATAATGGAACGCATAGTACCTATCTACAAACGCCATACATGATATTAAGTAACACGTGTTACGAGTACCTTTGTATTATTATACAAATAGATTCAATATACTTATTATGTATACACATAGAATCTGGTTTTTGAACAATAATAGATAATATAAAGAAAGCTAACAGTAAAAAGATGTTGCCAAATAAAAGTTCAAAATATGTAAATCGATTTACGTGGAATGTATATAGTGTACGCATACAATACAGGTACTATATTACTACAGTGGTGGATGAAAAGTGGTTTATATTTTCATAATATAGTCGAAAATATAAAGATGAATATACTTACGTTATCTATAGAAAATTCACTCCTTCCACCAATTATGTCCTAAGTAAGTACAAGGTGCAGTTTACGTAAGTTATTTTCATTTCGGCAAACATATACAATATTTAATAAAAAGAAAATGACACACACACACACACATATAATATATATAACAATAACCCTTGTCTCCCAGAGGGTTCACGTCTGTTAAGTTAATACAGTATTAGGAAGACTGAAAAAAGGTATGTACAATTTTTAAAACTGATTTAAAAATTAAATTATTTCGGTGTATTGGTGAAAAATAATTATATTATAGCTGGTTTCGACAAAAAAAAAAATAATAATAATAAAATTATTATTACTACGAGTGTTAAGTTGGAGTATGAACATGTAATTTATTACTATGGAAAATAATTTTTGTACAAATAATACCTATTCTGTTAGTATAATTAATTGGCATACAAATTATGTAAAATTAGCGCATAGATTACCAACATGATAAGAACATACAATTTAAATACATTTATTGAGTATCTATATTAAATTATAAAGTAAATTGATTCAAATTTTTTTCATAAAAAGTAATTTTGATGTAAGAAAAAAGATACAAATTGTATATTATTCAAATCTAAAAACAACAAAAAATGAATTTATCGAAATCCATTTTTATTTTTTTGTGAATTAATGTTGAGTAAAAAAATAAAACTATTTGGGATAAATAAAGTAATGTTTCGTCATTTGTATATGTACAATATAATAATAATATATTCAGCAGATGTGTCCTATGACTTTTACGGAGTCGACGGTCGTATTATTGTAAACTACAACGACGTACAACAAAAAATACGTATACCTACTGTATATAGTATATATTATACATTATATATTTTGGATTTGGCCCTTAATAGAAGTATTTTAAATTCAGTTTTTTTTTTTTTGATTTAAAATAAGAAATATCATATCTGTAATAGATATCTACGAATAAATGTACAAGTAAAAATTTTAAAAATATTAATAATTTGTATCTATAATATTATGTTTTTATTGAAATTGTCCTGCAAAAATATTATATTTTGCTTTGAAAAATTCCTGTTTAGATTGTTATGATTCTTTCCAACAAAAAAATAACTATCAAGTATAATGTTTTTCGCAGAGAAATAATTGAAAAAGAAAATTTGGGAAGAGGGGGTGGGTAAATAAATGCATATACTTTGCATGTTCCCCATGTTCATTAATCATTACCTCTTTTTCCTACCAAAAACTATTTATTATATCTAAAATAATATAATATATGTAAGAAAAATAAAACTATTCTAGTTAATTTTAAACATGATGAAATGTATAAAAATAACTTCGTATTATTGGAAATATTGTATTGTTGGAGAAATTACAAAGAGTACTGTATATCTGTCTATATAATATTAGATTCTTACTGCAGCGATGTAATATTATAACTTGTAAAATGATATAGATACAAATAAAAATGTTTTAAATTATATTTTTTTTTTTTAACAACTTAAAAATGTCTGCGAGACATGTCGATAAATTGTCTATCTCGTTGACAATGCTAGATTTTTTTTTCTTTGTCAAACGCCCACTTCTTCCAACACAATTTAACCATAACGCTACTGATTTTACGCATTTATATTTTATAACAATTGTATTATTTATATGACATACAACATAATATACTAACATTATGCTATAACTGTTTACAATATAGTATAATATTTCGGTGACTTGACATACTCTGTGATATTTACTTAATGTCAAACTGTTTATGGACTGTTTTTGACCTATCAAGCCAATCCCATGATGATGACTTCATGGACATTCGAGAACTATAAAATTGACATGATGTTTGTGGCCAAAGTACGATTTTAATTTCAAAAAGTACATACAATTACTTTAAATATATTACTAAATATTTAATATTACATTAGAGATACCTTCAGAGTTTGCTAATAGTTTTTTTTTCTTATTTTATTTTTCGACCAATTTTGTTTTGCCCCACAATAGTTTCAAAACTAAAGTTTTGCCACTTTACTAGAAAAATTCTTTTACGAAATAGTGTAAATAATTATATGCTTTGGACAATATCTTTATGAAACCTAATTAATAATTATCATAAAATTATCATTTTAGTATAAATTGACAGTTTGTCATGCATTTTTACTGATATACATTAAAAACTTTAAATAATGATCTACTGTACTATGTTTGTTATTATAAGCTCGTGTAATCAATATATTATGTTCACTACTTAGGGAAATTATCCTTCATACTCTGTAATAATTAAAATGTTATCATGTGATAGTGAAACTACTAATAACGGGCTTTACGTTCGATTGAGTTAAACCTTGACCCGAGTTTGGTCTAAGCCAACTAAATGATGGTCTAGATTTTTTTTTTACTGTAACGTATTATGACTTATAGTTATAGTGATATCTGATAAAAATTAAACAGACCACATTTTAACACCATTTTATTTTTCAGATCATATTATAAGTCAATCTTTTCTCCTAAGAATAATATATAGAAACATTTAAATTCTCGTGTCGTCACTTAAATTTTCGATTTAAAAATATTAATCCATCAGATGGATATTTAGTATATTATTACGCGTATAAAACGATGTATAATAAACGACGTAACATTATAGTACGCAATACATAAATTTTTATTTTTATTAAATTAGTTATGTAACCAAAATATATATTTATGTCTGTTAATCACATTTAATAGGTTCGTGATTTTTGAAAGACTAGTATTAAATGGTAAAAATAATTTTATTTATGTAATATTTTATAACACGCGATACTTTTATTACATTTTTTTTTTAACTTGAATTAAGTTTAAAGTTTAAACTATATACGCTTTAAAAAACTTCCAAAGAAATTTATCAAAATAAAAATGTCTTTAATATAAAATGTCAATATTCAATAGTGATTTAGGCTTAAGTCAACTATCGAAATCCAAGAATTAGAGATGGATTCCGGAATAGGCCGACCTATGGGTTAATTTTAGTGAAGCCATACATGTGTTACACAATAAACGAATAGTTGTAAACGTATGTTTAGTTACTTTCTAGTTTCTATTATGATAATATAATGTTACACATTTCAAACATGCAATTTTCAATAAATCATAGTTGTACACTTAGGTAACTGAGATATAGGTATAATACATTATGTTCCATAATATTATATATTAATTATTTGTTTTGTTTTAATTTTAATTTTAGATTCTAAGTGAAACAAAGACTGTACCTATTGATTTTAGTATTTTACATTGAAATGTCTGTTTTTTTAGTCTATCATCATCATATCTAGGATTGATTCTCAACATTAGGGGTGATTTCTAGGAGAAAATTGGGTCTAGTTGGTATTTCAATTTTTTTTAAATAATTAAAAAAAGTAAAAAAAAAAAATATCAAGTATAAAAATAAGAAAAAAAATTTACTCAAAAATTGTTTAATATTTTTTCTTTGTATTCAAAATAAATAATCATAAGTACATACCTCCGATTCGTGTATTATTATTCTTTATATATAGTACAATTTTGAAATTATTAGAAGTCTTTTCGAGCTATTTATAGACATTTAAAATTTTTTTTTTTACATAAGATGATATAAAAAAATATGAATGAGCAAAACTACTTGAGAATGTTATGCAAAGTTTCTAATAAGCTGTTAATTTAATAATTTAAAAAATCGCATTTTATAAATACATTTATAAAAATGTCGACAATTTATCAATTATTTTTTAGTTGAAAATTCATAAAAAATTTCTTTTTATATCCAAGATTTAGAAATTTAATAAACTATTTCTCATTAGTTTTTCTACTTAAAACAAACATAAAAAGTTTTCTTGAAAAGTCACAAGATTTTTGTTTTTTGTTGTAATCCAGGAACGAATAACTGTAGATACTTAAAATGTTGTGAATGTAAAATATCAGTAAAATGTAAATAATAAATATATTGATTTTTAAATATTTTAACTCGTTTTTAACTATTTAAGGCATTTAAAATTTGAATTTTTTTCAATTATTATAATGAAAAATTATTTTCTGGGTCAAAATTCTTAAAAAAAAATATACAAGAAGTTGTACCTTAGAAGTTTTTCTTATATTTGTGTAAGGTAAACTCACAAATTTTTTTTTATGAATTTGAACTTCAAATTTACAAATTACAAGTTATTTTATAATAAAAATGTATAACATTTTTAATTTTAATAACTTACTATGGTTTTTAACGATGTTAATAAATATTTTGTTTTAGTTAAAAATCATTATTCCTGGAAACTTAAAACTATTTTATATATATATTATGCTTTTAACTTTATGTATGCAATGAAATTTTTTAAATTTTCAGATTAATTTTAAGATATTATCTATCTATACTATGAACTTTCACAATTACATAATAAGTAATACATTTACAGTAAGGTATAAATTTAACACAAAAAGTAATAACAATTCTTTATGCCATAAATATATATTATATTATATATATATAATATATATTATTATATTTATATATTTGTTAGCCTTAATATCTTCTCGTACTTTATTGCAGGTGTACTCACTTCAAATATATTATAAAAAATAGGATATATAATTAATAAATAATAAAACAATAATGGACACTATATATTATGCTTTTAACACTGAATACTTGTTAATTGTTATTGGATATAATAGATGAATTCCATAAACATTTATATATAAAATATTAATACAAAAATAATAATGTTGCCATACTATATAATATATATAATATATTTTATGGAAAAATTATTATTTTTGTATTAAATTCATATAAAGTATAGTATATATAAATATATAAAACCTGTTGATAATCCAAGGCGGCGTAGTACTATAAGTAGCACTGCAAACAACAACATTAAAAAACTTATATTATATATATATAAAAGAACGTATTCTCACAAGCGGAAAGTAGATGCGAATAACACAGGAAAATCATACGTGAAGAGTAGATAAGTGGATAACACATTTGAATAATAGCAAAAAGTCGACATGCATATCATAAAAATAAAATAATGATTATAAAACGTATAAACAAAAACAACGGGTGGCGGCAGGCTTGTCTTAATCTAAGAAGTTAGACACAACGGTGCTAACACACGTGCTCGTTAAACCGTGATTGAGCGATACTTGATCGATATAGCACACTTTGTCAAAACGGGCTCGAATAATATTATTATAATAATTAAATAGTAATAATATAATAGTCTAAAAGAGTTAAATCAACCTACCAATGATATTAGTTATACTTAAAGTAAATTAAATCACCTTAACTTGTTATAACTAATCTAGTAATACAGTCTAACTGTTAGACTCTATTCGACTGTCTGCGCTCAGAATAGTTTTTCGCATATAATTAAATTTAATTCAATGATATATCTATTATAGTGATCTAATCGACAACTAATGTACAGCAGAGCGTTTCCAATTAGCCTACATTTATTAAATTCTTATTGGCTCATGTGACAGGTATATTACCTTATATATTATATAGGTATGTTTAATTTAATTAACAATACACACGATCCAAATAATAATTTGTTCAACTATATCAAATGTTAA
Organism: Rhopalosiphum maidis; assembly: GCF_003676215.2. Lineage (NCBI taxonomy): Eukaryota > Metazoa > Arthropoda > Insecta > Hemiptera > Aphididae > Rhopalosiphum > Rhopalosiphum maidis. Next base: position 80,371,024 of record NC_040878.1, on the reverse strand, counting down.
TGAATACTAAATTAAATATATATATTATATAATATTTTAATATTTATATTTATACTCGATGAAAACAAATTATCCTGTAAGGACTTTTTTTGATTAATAACACAACAAATTGCATTAGAAATTAGAATTTGTATTGATGTCTTTAACATAGGTATTAATTTTACCATAAAATTGATTTATTTATAATTTATACAGTTGAAAACACATAAAGTATTAAAACATCAAATTTATACCTCCGAGCCAAGGGCTTATAGAAAAGGTTCTATACTATATTATACTTTATGTGTATGTAATATTTATGCGGAAACAAAGTCACGCTATAACATTATAGGGGTATTGTACATTATAAGTTACCTGCGAGGATTAGTCACTCACTTACTCATAATCTAGAAACAACGAAGTCTTTTTTAAATTAATAATTTCCCACTTGCGAACCATTAAGTATATTTTTATTAAATCGGTTTGTGTTATAGGTATAATAGTTATTTAGTTCAATAACTAAAATTAGTTGATTATTAAATTTTTTTTTTATATTTTATATATTGTATTCAAAACGGTTGTAAATAATATTTTACATTGTCTATTTACTTTTAGTGTGGATGACGTTTTGAGTGCATTGTTCACTTTTTCAGGATTTTAATTTACGGCTTAAGTTAGTCAGTCTTGAAAATAAGTACAAGAAGCTACGTATATTTCGCTTTAAACTGACATAATTGAGAAAACGAGAATAGTGTCATATTTTACGTTAAAATGTCATTAAAAAAAAAAAATTCAAAATCAAACAAAGCATGTGCTATAATTATTTTTTTTAGTTTTTTTTTTATTCGTATTGGTACCTATTACAAATAAGTTGTCCCAGCCGTGATTATCTACGATATTTACATATAATAATAAATTGTGCATTTTTAACTATTTGAACATGATAATAATACAATACAATTTTTTTATGATAATAATTAATAATAATAAATTCAAATTTCATATTCCAAAGCAAAATATTTTTCTTAGAATTGTGTTATTTAAAAATTAATTTAAATGACTACTTAATTAAGTATAACTTATTTGCAGAGATTTAAGTATTTATATAGTTAAAATAAATCACTCGAGTGAATCTACTCATCAAAACTTTAATTACTTTTAAGTTATAACTAATTAACTTCTAGCTTGAAATTTGTATGTATTGAAATTCTTCATATTTTCCTTCAAAAGTTTACATTATTCAAAAAAAAAAATAAATAAATAAATAAATCTTAAAACATAACAGTGATAAATTAATGCCAAAAATATAATTTTCAAAAATACTGTTTTGTAATGATATAAAATTCTGTGAGCAAAAATATTTTTAAAAACATTAGTACTAATTTAATTATGAATGTTAACAATTAAATTAATAAATGTAGTATTTACTCGTATACACTACAATTATAAAAATATTAACAAATTTAATGATGAATAATAATGTTTATGAACGATTAACTAAATAAATATTACATAAATAATAATATATTATATTATATCGTTTTCAGGGATATCAAACATTTAAATATAAATATTTATTTGTATTTAAAAAAAAAAAGGTGCAATAATACGTATAATATTTTGTTTGAGGATATTATATGACATTCACTATCAATTTTAAAAACGAATTACACAAAATAATTTTTTTTATCTAGATGTCGATAAAGAACTAGGTGTCTTATTGTCTTAATCTAGAATCTAGATACTAATCGCTTTATGTTGTATACATTTCATCGTTCAGAAAAACAACAATAAATAAATAATAATATACCACATAATAAGTGCCACCCGATAAAAAATGAAAAAAATGGACCGAAAGGAGACAATAGTTTTTAAGTAATATAATAATGATGATGATAAAGTAAATAAAAAATACATCCACTTTATATCTGTGACACTCCTCGTATACAAAGGATGTGTCTAATGATGAAAACTTACCTACATGCTTAATAATATAGTGTATAACGTATCATAAAATGAATACGATTATATTATAATGGACTAGAAAAGATTCGGTTTTCTCCTGCATTTCTACAGTCAGGATCACACGACAAGCTCTTGAGAGAACTCAGTAGCGTAAAAACGCACACAAACGCTCAACTTGAAAAATCCTTTCACGTCGCCTTTCGTACTCGTCGTATTTACAACATATATTATTATAATACAATATAAAATATCGTAATTTCCAATGACGGTAACGAAAATGATAATAATAATAATAATATTACTGCTCATATTCCAAGGTAATATTATAACACGAAACTTTCCATGTTCTGAATAGGTAAAAGAAAATGTTGTCGTATGTGCATATTTTTTTGTCAAAAAAATACTGCAGTATCAACATGTTATTTTAGATAAATCAAACCCAACGACCACGAGGCTTAGTAAATTGTACAATATATGAACATTTACTGTCTTAAAAAATATGTAAATTCGTATTTTGTTTTGATTTTCCCCGTGAGATACTAGCCAAAACGCAACTAATTTTACAATCGACGGTTCTTATTTTTAATAATATATAATAATTAATTTCAGTTATAGCATATTATTTTAACCAGTAAATCGTTGTAGAATACACTCAATGACTAATAACAATAATGTCTTCTAAAAATTAATATAATTGTATTTGTTTTGTATAGATAATAGATTAATATGTTATATATATATATATATAATAGTAATACAAATAATAAATAATATAATTATTGTAGTCATAAATAACACATAATTTGCCCACTTAGAGTCAGTGAAATACTTTATGAATATAAATACAATAGTTTTGTTTGCAGTAATAATAATTCAATTAATGCAATGGTTTTGCTTTTAATAATAATAAAAAATTACATGACCATATACTTTTAATAATAGTAAACTAAATATAACAATATAATTTGCAAAGTATACATTTAATATGCGACTCAATACTCAGGAAATTTAAATAATTATATAAATTGCCTGGTAAGTTTATAAATATATATGAATAACAATAAGTATAAAATATATAATATCAACCTCTGGCCCATCGACCGGTCTAATACTAATAGGAATCAAACAGATAAATTCATAACATATTTACAGATTAGTTTTCATGAAATATATAGGTAACGTAAAAAAAATAAATACGAATGCAGCTAGCAATGGGAACGCTTATAGCATTGACAATACTATTACACATGACTACAAACACAAATTTTACATGTGTACTAAAATTACCAATAATCTCTAATATGCTAGGAAGAGAGAATACCTAAAAATAACAATAATTATTGAAATTTATTGTGAATGATACTTACCAATTCCTTTGTGGTTTCAATGTGATGCCGGTTCTACCGTTATCAAGATATAATTTATAGGAGCAACGCGCTCTGCCCGCGGAATACATACATGTACATTGTACATAATACAAAACGAATAAACACTGTTCATTGAACAGTATATAAAAATTATACGAAATGTTAGTGTTTTAGATGATAATGTGTAATAGTGTCGGCGTTTCCAAATGGCTTATTCAGTTATACCACTATCATTCTATATCTAATATTATTTAATAGTTTTTCGAAAATATAATACTTAAAACTACCATTGTGTTTGAGAGAAAACGATATAAATACGTTTCAGTTTGAATTGAGTACCCACCATACCATTGAACACAAGCATGCGTTTTGGGAATTCAAGATATAAGATTAGTCTAACACGTGATACTATTTGCATAGTCTATTATAGATACTGTTGTAGTGGTGGTTATGGTGAAAATTATCTTGTGCGTTGACTCAATATTTATAAATTTTTTATTTAAGTTAAAAATAAAATAGGTAATATTATACTATTTATTATATTATATTGTATGAAAAAATGATAAATATAAAAATGGAAATAAATAAAATTATAATAGTTCTGAAATAAGATAATGATCAGAAATTTAAGTCTTTAGTCTCCAAACTTTTTAATATCTAACACACGATTATATTAATATAATAAAATTATTATGTATTATAAACATATTAATATATTATTTTATAAAATAATTGAAAAATGATTGAGTCAAAATCAATGAAATTCAAAGTTAGAGTATATATATTATATACATATTATAAACACGGTTATTTAGTAAAAATTATAGAGTAGTACTTATCTATATAGTTAATAAATAATAATTTTTAACTAGATATTAAAAATAACAACTATAAAATATTATAATATTTTATAACCTAGTCATTCACAACCATGCTACCTAAAAAGTTAACACATCTAGGCTACGCTGTACCTAAATAGCCTAACCATATCGCCGTATGATAAAAATGTTAAATTAAAATGCGTTAAAAAAAAATTATTATTTTAATATAATATTTTTTTTTTCATTATAAAAGGTTCAAAAAGCAATTGTTTATTTGAATTTTTAAATTAATTGTTCTTATACATTTTAATTTTATCATATTCATTATATTTGTTCATAATGTTGGTATATGTGAATGAATATCTAAAATATAATCAGAGAAGGGTAAGCAACAATAATATTAAAAAAAAATATTAGTTTTAAAAAAAAAAAATTAAGATTGATTTTTTTCGGGTGGATCTGGACATTTAAACCCTAAATCTTAATAACTATGGAAATTTTACTTTTAACACAAACCTGTAGCTAAGTCAGTGACTACGGATGTGATGGTTGCGTTACTTTACTGTAGTTATACATACAGCACGATAGTATATAATTTATTATTTAATCGGTTTTAACAAATACATTTTCATAATTATTGTCATTTTTAATGCGTTAAGATTATATTCTTAATATTATGTGTGTGGTTGTGCACTACTGTGCTCAATTAGGACAGGCATCGTATATTCCGATGTTTGTATATTATAGTAAACACAATAGAGTGGCCGTAGCATAGCTTATTTTTGTAAATAAATTAGTCACAGTAAAGAATCAATGGCATCATTCAATATTTTAAAACTGAATTGTGAGAAATTCTAACAAGTTTTACCCACGAATGTATCTATTATTTTTTATAATAATGTACGTAGATAGTCAGTAATTTTTTGAAAATTTATTAGAAGTATATTGAATTTGATATGTTTAAATACTTGTAGAACACAAATGATTGTCTACGATTTTTTAGTAAAACGATGATGACCTTCACTGCATTGTATAATTTATGTTTATAAAATCATAACTAAAATACGTATAACAATATTGGATGTAGGTAATTAAATTACATTTTAGAATAGGTACGTATAATAATAATACTATAATATCGTCGGTTAATCACCCAATTAATCTGTATAAAATACGTTCAGCAATAAAATAAATCACGATTGTACGTTAAGGCAATATCCCCGAACTCTAGCTGACCCCAGGCTCCTCTTATAATAGTTATACGGGGGGAAATTCCCACCTCGTCAACCCCGCCACATCGGACATACACACATGCATACACACAGAAACACAAAGATACGCATATACGCTACGCAACAAATGATGTTGCTGGAAAAATTAGTATCTATTGTGCTTTAAAAGGGCGAAAAACAGAGTGAGTTCGTCGAGGTTTGTATCGCGGTATGCACATGCATGAATATATATAATATACCAATAACCATAAAATACGAAGAACTCCGGTGTCGGCCGCGTCAAGTGAAAAAAAATAGGAGATGCCGTGGGAGCAGGTGGAAGAGGAGGAGGCGTTTTACGTTATTTTTCTTTTGGTTTTTGGATACGATTTTTCGTGCGAGTCTGTTGCGCTCACGCTGCTCCGCCGCCGACCGTTCCTCCGACCACGGAACACCGCAGACGTCGTCGGCCCGTCGTGGAGTCGGTGGTGGTGAGAGGTTGACGTGCGGGCGGGTAAGAGAAGTCGCCGTCGTTGCAGGCACTGGCCGCGAAGAATTGTGGGTGGCCAAGGGTGGTGCAGAGATCGCGTACCGCGGGGTTACACAGCACACGAGGATCGGGCGAGGGACGGGCGATCGGGTGGTCGAGAGACGGCAGTGCGCACGCGCCCGAACCGCTCGCGCATGTCGCCGCCACCGCAACGCAAGGGCCCAGCGCCGCAGCGCACACACGACCGGCGTCCGCGCGCACACACGCACATCGTGGCGTTGTCGTTATCCGCCGGTTTAGGAGTAGGTACCAAAGTCGTACTTACGTAGGTTACCGCAGTCGTGTAGTCGCGCACCACTGTGGTTGTCGTTGTCGTCGTACCACTCATACCGCGGTCGCAGTCGTATTCGTCGCAATTGCCGTCGCGGTCGTTCGGAAGTCCACGCAATATCGTTAGTGGTGACCGTGCGAAGTTTTTTTTCTCGCACATTTCGCGAAAATAATATTGTTATAACGTATAAATAAATAAAACGGCCAGTGACGTATCATAATCTCGTTATAATAATAATTTAATTATTCCCGTGCGTTTCGTGGTTTTCGCGGATTCGTTGTGCTATTCCCGACGGTGTCGTCGACGAGCGGGCAGAACCGATCGAAATCACACCTATAACGTTTAAAGATACAATTGCGTTACAGTCGATCTTCTCTTGGCCTGTTCCGGTGGATACCGGAAAAACCCGCATACCTGTAACGGGGTTTCGCCGAACCGGTAAGTGCCTATCTATAACCATACCTACCTCTATCGGGTTACATACTATAATAAAATTACGTTTTAAAGCGGTAGTATTTCACTAAAATCGTGTGCCGTAGCCCGTAAATCGTATGATACGTGTAAATGATTTTCTTTAAATTCGCCAAATTAAATTAAATTGTTTAGATAAAACCAATTTCTCTAGGCGCGGATAATCACATTTAATAACCAATTATTAAACATTGAAGTTTGAAGATGGTCGGTTTTCATTACACATCGCGTTCACGCGTACGTGCATAACATCCCTTTACTGTGATTGGTTGATATCTATCAAAGCTTTTGATATACCAGTGTATTTATACATTCTTACCAAATGTTAAACCACTTTACCTTGTTGTTGGATCATATTCAAAAATTTCAAATATACTGTCGTATATAATTTGTAACAAAAGATATGATACAAGGAATGAAAACGGTTAACATATAGTTAATAACTATTTAATACCAAATCCGTATTACTAATTTCAACCAATATGAAATGCACATTTAAGGTGAATGTGAAAATGTATCACACATACAGGTGAATGAGTGTAGTGGAAACATTGGAAACCCATTTTAATATTTTTAATTTTTTTATATATGTTAGTAATTGGTTAATCTCTGATCAATAAACTCATGAATTACATGATCACTGAAGTAGTGGAACTGCCTTAGAACTTGGATAATGAAACATTCTGGCAGTTTAAAAACATGGACAATAAAATATTGATAAGACGTTACCTACCAGTTAAGTGTATTCAACTATGACTAGGTGACACGACAATGGTAATACAATAGTAATTGGGAACCTTGCTTTACGAAACGTGACCATATTTTCGCAACAACACTCGTTAAATCCGGTATTAAGTTGTTTGGATAATTATTAATACCGTGACTATTATAATTACTTCAACGCACGTTTCGACGTTATAAATGAGAAATAATAATCGCATTTTTCTTGTAGCAAGACGGTTGTGAGCAGCGATATAAAATATATCAATATATGGTTGTGGAGAATATTAGTAAATATGTAATACCATTATAGTGATTGTTCTAAAAAATAAAAAAGTTTTTAGTGGGTGTACAAATCATTTCAAAAATAATAGTGATTTCAGTCAATTTCGGTTTGATGACACGAGAATTTGGAGGGTAGACCAAGATAGATTGACTGGCTACTGATATATTATTGGCTGCATACGAATTGAGTCCCAATAAAATCTTTTAGAACGAATTGAGTCCCGTTAAATTTAAAATATAATATTAATTGAGTTTATGCTTTATTTACTTAATACAACTAAGCCCCACAAAACATTGAAAATATTATGTTTTTTAAATTTTTATAAACTTAAGAGGGTAAGAAAAATTCTACAGATATGGTTAAAAATGTTTCTTTTAATGTTTATTTTGAATTATTTGATAAATTTTAAATGTATAATATACTGTAGCTATGATTAAGTTGTTCATCAAAATAATAAATAAGTAAATGTAATGCCTTATACATTAGTATATCATATATAAATATTAAATATTAGTTATGATTTTATCAGTATTGACTTAGCGTTTTGTTTGTATTCAAATCTTGATTTTTTTTTTGTATTAGGCATTTTATTTTTTATTTTTTTTTTCTTTAGTTAATATATAATTTTTTTTGATTAGATACAGGCAAAGTACTAATGCAGTGTTTAATATATTTTATATTCCTATTTCAACCAAAACTATAGAAATACACAATATAATCTCATACAAAGTACAATATAATCTATCGAGTCAATTGATTTATTTTACTTTTCTCAGAGTAGACTTAAATAGTAAATTTTTAATTTCCTAATATTTGGACTCAATTGGTATATTTTTCATTTATACTGGGACTCAATCACTATATTAATTTTTTTTTAATCATTCAAGTACGGGTCTCAATTACTATTTATTTGAACTATTGAATACACGTACAGTTTGGCCCTTTTATCGTAAAATAGGCATTCCGGGATGTAACTTACCTAACCTAGCGTTTAAGAATGAAATGTTTAATAATAATACAAGAATATGAATTGGGACGTTTGAACTTAAATAGAGTAAAAAGTATGAATATCTAAAAATGTTTCGGGTTTTCTAAGATGTCGACTGATTAACGGTAAAATAATCACCCTGTATATAAAATATTTAGTATTTATGTGTCCGTATGTGTGTATGATATACATAGGCGTGATCGACCGACGGCGAAAACTTTTCCCTCCACCGCGTGAGAAGCCCTATGTGGTCCGTGGGGGCGACATTCGGCGTGAAAGTACATATATTATTATAATGTGCGCTTCGAAGAAGACCCGTCGAAACGCCGCCACCGACTTTTTCATAATATTTTGTCTGCGTTGACTTCAAGTCAGTTTGTTATTGCTATTATTGTTGCGTTTATATAAAATGTGGTCTATAATCATCCATCGTTTAACTGAACATTTTTTTTTTTTTTTAATTGATTCATTTGAATCACACGATCACATATAATATATACTATCACGAGTTACCTTAAATAATTTAATAATGTACTCGTATACGTAATACATGATAATAAATATCACTATATAAGTAATACTATTTATATAAATATAATTTATAATCAATGATTATACGTACATACAATATTATATTGTGGAGGAATACTTAACAATGTAATGGTTTGTTATAATATTATTAAAATGGTGTTCTATATTTCTTTAATTTAAGTGCTCTATATTTAATAGGAATGCTTTTATGACAGTTTAAATACCATAATAATATATTATACATGTGTATAATATATTTATAAGTTATAGATTATACAGTATAAAAATGTACTTAAGAAGAGTTGTTTTAATAATTTATTAACTCACTAGTTTTTTTTCGTTAAAAACGATATTTTATTAACAGTATTGTGGAATGATTTTATTTTTATTTTTAATGTATCATAGTAAACGAAATTCAGAAATTTCAGTTACATTCAATGAAACAGTTAAGTCAATAATTTACTATAGTTACACTTTTTTCGATGGTTTAGAAAAAAAAAATAAAAATAATCGTTTTTCGGATTCACAAAATTCAGCAGTTCTTTGATTTGGAAAAAAATGCATACATTCGTACAAATTTAAACGTGCGTGTCTAATTTCAAATATTAATAATACTCAGTAAATCCACTCTATAGAGCAAAAAAGAGTTCTTATATTATAATAAATGTTGGTACATATGTTTTACTTTACCAAATACCTTTTTTGATTTTTTTTTCTTAACTTGGTATTTTTTATGCTGGCAACTGAAAACGAGTACATAGAATCAGAATTTGGCGCTCGGCTTTAGTTTACAAATTATAATCAATTTAAAGTTATCCCATATTTTGTATTACAGGCTACAGCTAAGTGTGCTAAATTATACTTAAACACTACTTTTTACTACTTTTTCCAATGGTATATAATTAGAATATGTATTAATAGTGTTACATATTGGGTATTTTATACATTGTTGTACTATTAAAGCGAGTAATTCAAAAGATGTGAAGGATTAAACAAATATTAATATTTTATTTATACGTATAAAATATACGATGGTATAGAATTTTTACTGAAATTTAATATATAAAAACTTTGGTATAAAATCAACAAGTCGAGAATCAACGCATTTCCTATTTACTTTTTTTTTTTAGTGATTAAAATAGTCGTAGTTTTCAGACCTGTGACTGTATCTGATACTCATAAATATATTATTTTTGAACCATTCCTTATAGTATATTTTTTTATAATAGTTATTATGAAACGAATTTCAAACTTAAGTAATTATTGTTTAATTGTTGTACGTGTCATACTGTAAAAAATTGTATTAATTATCTATAATTTACAATTGACCCGATTTAAAAATTTTTATTCTTATAACACTTATAAAAATATTAAAAAATATGTAGTTACACTTTAATTTGTTAAATTATTAAATATTTAAATACGCACTGCTTGAAACATTTGTCTTGTCCAATAATCTTCAAGTATATCAATTGAGATAACTGACAAATTGTATATTATACCTATCGTGTGTGAAGCATGTTGTGTCTTGTGTTTTTGAATTGTGTTATTTTTTAGTAAATTAAATTTATTATTTTAAATAGATACTATTTCAAGTATAATTTGAACTTAGATATATTTAAGAATGTCAATTATATTTTATATTTTAAAAATATATTCAATATATTATTTACCATGTAGCAACTAGTAAATATCGATCATTCACTTATTTTTTTCGTTCGTTTCTCGTTATGCAACAATTTGAATTCATTAATCAATGTACTATGTTCACCTGTAGATTACACCAATTGTATTTGACAACGATGAATAGAATGCATTTTAAAAGTCGATTTAACGTCAAGTATCACGTGTTTACTGTTGTATACGTATAAAGTATCTACCTAATATAACATTAAAACGTAGAGTAACAATATTTTTAGTCAGATAAATCACTTGTATATTAAGTATATTATTAAATAGTTATAATAGTAATAGTGGTTTTTCACTTGGTCAACCAAACGACTCCAAATTCTGATTGAATCTTGGAGAAATTGTAAATAATATGTATGTTCTCGACAAATTCCAATATATAAAAAAAATATTGTCGTCGTCACTATTCTCGAGTGGGTTTAACCGAATATCATAACTATTATAACTTATTTTATATGTACACTATTTTGTCACGCATTCAACGTTTCGTTGATATTTTTGTTCCGTGTTAATCTTTGCATATTTGATATGGGATATTTAACAGCCGGCAAGGGTATATCTCTAATGTTTATTTGTGCTTCACTTACCATATTCACTCGTATATTTTAGAATGTTGTTATAATACAAATCCGACAGTTTCCTAATACTTAGTACTCTTGTACAAGTCAATGAGAATAGATACAGTTTAAATTGTATTTGTATACTTATGGAGTATTAAGATACAACTAATATTCCATTTATTTTGTTCATTTCTTTCAAAAGTGACACTGCATGCTTGCCTTGAAGACCGTTGAATACATACGATTTAATTTTATTATAATTATATAATTTCTTTATTTTTGCATGGTGTTTCAATAAATTTCTATATAATATTATTTTTACGTCTACTATTAATTATTTTTAAATATTCATAATTTCCTACGCGAGCTTCTAAGACTTAACACCTGCCGTAAACGACTCAATAAAATGATGAGGGTTACATCGGGAGCCGTCAGTCATATTGAATATTGATGGATTCAAATAAAAATATTCCGACTCAATGGAAATAGAAATGAGAGAATAAAAAAATGATCCCTTTTCCTTCTTTGTAAAAAAAAAAAAATGAATTTTACACGTTTTATAATTCATGTTTAAAATGCAAGTTTATTACTTTATCATTTAAAAAAGAAACAATCCAGTAATTTTGGCTATTCAAAGATGAATAACAATAAATAACAGATGCGTTTTCCTATAAATAAATCACTTTTCTCGGATGGCGTACATATACTTTTTCCACCCTCGTACTTGTACCTTGCAATTTACATACGATCTTTCAAATGTAGAAGATGGATGCGGTCGTACATTCCACAAAATTATATAAATTAACTATACTACTCATATAGAGACATTTTATATTTTTCCATTTAACACACGTTTATATTTTTACTGATATCACATGTTTATATAAATTTGACGAAAATGTGCTTTTAACAATCGCTCTCAAGTCTCAAGTATATCCACGCATCCGTGCCTAGTTCATCATTAGAAATATAATCATAGAAATGAAAAACTGTACACTTTCTATTTTATTTTTTCTTATTTAGTTTATTTTTGCACAACAAAATGTTGATTCTAATAATAGCATACAATTTATAACAATATAATAAATTCAAAAAGGATGTGTAAGTGGGAATATAACACTTCAATAAATTTCATAATAATAATATATACCTTTTATAATATATTTAAAAGTGATAAAATTAAGGTGTATGTTGTTTGTGTGTATGTGGGTAAAGCGTTATAATATAATATATATTATAATTTTTTTTAGGTTTATATGCAAATATATCTCATTTGTCGATTTATTACTGTGTACAAAATATTATACAGATGACACTTAGTAACAAATTTTTTTTTTTAGTCTAGTATTTAATCTGTAATGAGGTATGTAAGTACATATTGTTAATGTATAATTTAATGGAAATCCTTAATTATTTAAATTTGTGACGTATAATAGATATAAGTCTGTTAATATACAGTGTTTCCAATAAGTTTAAATTACATTCTACATTTTTTTTATTTCAACCTATTTTTAATCCTTTGACTAAAAGTTGTTTATGTTATAATGTTATGAATTACCATCTTCATCGGGTTTTTCAATTAGAAAATTCAATAAAATAATCTTAAATACTTATTTAAATTGATTTAATAAATTTATTGATAAACTAAATTGATCTGTTTATTGATAATATTTATTATAATATTATATATTTTGTATGACAGTTAATGTTATTATATTTTTTCTTTCAAAAACCTCATATGTTCACAGATTATACGTAGCTGTAATTCGTATTTAGTACTTATTTATTAAACATCTTTATAAAATATAAATTACACTTCTGTGATATTTAATTAAACTAGTATTAACGATTATTATAAAATAAATACGATTAAATAATTTTGTAATATTAAATATTTAATAGTAAATAATATGTAGATAATAAAAAGTCTCATATTCAGTGTTAAACTAATGTTTTTTTTAAATTAGTATACAAGTTAAAGATTAAACACATTTATTTTATTTTATTCATGGCTATTGCGATTTAAATTTTTGCGATTGTTTTCATTAAATATATTACAAATCGTCAAGTTGAAAGTGAATATTTTCTCATTCAAAGTATGGATCTAACAGCAGAATGACAAATGGTTTTATATGCCCTCATTAATGTGTCCGTTACATTAAACAAGTTCATATACCTAACAAGAATTTTCGGTATTATTCACAAGAACTATTAACTATATTTATCTCTGAAACAAATTAGTTAGTTCTCATTAGTTCATACATCTTCCTTCATTTAAATTAGTTTTCATCAACTGATTTTAACACTAAAATAGTCAATAATAATAAAAAAAAAAATTATATCAAGGAATATAGCGTATTCTAAAATTGTTTTTTAATGCATGTTTCATTTGATTTTAATTATTTTAATTCATGAGTCTTTAGCTAATTATAGATATACTTATGATTTAATTAGTACTAAGTAACTAAGCACTATAAGCGAATTAATTGTCAAGTACATATATATTGAAATTTGAAATTAAGAAATTGTAATTTTAAGAAGATTTAATAACCAATGATAAAATAGTTTGATATCATAAAAATGTAATGTTATTTTATCATAGTGTTATATCAGCTGTTAATTTTTTTCTTTATTGTTATTGTAGGTATATTGTGAGTTTTCATATCTTTTTAAATCTATTATTCATGAAATCATGCCACATAATATGTCGTCACTTATTTAGAAATAATATAACTTGACAAATCATAATTTAAATATAATCAATTCTTTAATAGCTAACATAAGTTAAATTATTCAATTTTTTTTTTACATTGGACAAAGCACAATTTACACCTAATTTAAATGTATCTTATTGTTATATTCTCATCTAATAATTATATCATCTAATTGTATAATATTAATATAATATAATTGATATAATTAAAACTGTACTAAAAATTAATTCAAAATAATCATATATATGTATATATATATAACTTTGTTGGTTTATATGTATATAACAAAATTTCACTGGATTATTTTTGTACACACATATACATATATTCATGTATATATAATTTATATAGTTTATAGAAACTAAAAAAATAACATAATAACACAGTTTTAATATTATTATTTTTAAGTTTCTATGTGCAATTTCATGAAACCTTTTGATAGCTTTCCATAATTTGCAAAATCCAATAATGATAATATTTAAGACATCGAATATCTTAATGTCTAATACTCTAATGTTTAGTTTATTTATTTTTTTAAAAATTAGCTAAGCAAGGTAATATTAATATAGAATTATGAAAATATATAATATGGGTACATTTTTTTAAAGAAATAACAATTTAAACAAACTATATAGATTCTATAGCTAATACAAAAAGTTAATATTATATCTGCATATCTAATAAGCTGTGTTAAGTGTAAGACAATAAAATAGAATGAAATATAGTTTTTTATTCTTAAATTTTTAAATTATATTATATTTTACCTACAATAATTATGTTAGATTATGATTTATAAATATTGTTTAAAACCATTATTTTTATTTATTGGATTATCTTTTTTAATTAAGGTTAAATAAAGTATAATTTTAATATTCGATCTCTTGTAGAATCTTGTATAATCTTTGAACGATAATGTTTTCCAAAATGTCGATCTATAAACTTAATACATTAATTGTCATAAGCTATCAGATTAAATGTTTTGTTTTTATTTTAACTAAATATATAAGATTTTTATATTTTAATATTTCGAATATACAAGGACACAATTAGTACGTAGTTCATTGGTTTATACTGTTTCGGAATGATTCAATTAACTGTTAAAATGTATTTACATTAATGGTATAAAGTACGAAGAGTATTGTTTGCTCTACATTAGAGAAGCAATTTTGAGGAAATTTTAATTATTTCTAAAATTAAAATTATATTATACACCTATTTTAAATTGTTTTTATTTGAATATTAAAGATTATTAATATAGTCACTAACAACCAATAAATGTAGGGTATTTTATGTATTTGTTCAAACAGAGTCTTTTCTGATGTCGGTTAAACATGAAAAGAAAAAAAACGGTATTTTATACACAGTAATAATTTTAGTCGTTCGTACATTTAATTGCAGGTATATACTTATAACCAGTATTTAACACATTGCATTTTAAACAAAAAGAATACATCGTTAAAATGATTAATTATAAATTTGATTTTAAATTAACTTATAAAATGTTTATAGATTTACTATTAGTGAGTTGACAGTTACATTATTCATTATTTTTATGAAAAAATTGTAACTTACCTATATATATATCAAATAAAAATACCATTTAACAGAAATGTTTCAACCTCAGATCAATAAAGTACATCAGCAGAATTCTTATCTTAAGAAACCAGAAGGTTCAAAAATATGTATTTAGGGCAAATAAGAATAATGTGGATGTAATCGTAATAAAATTTGTCAAAAATATACTACCACAAATTGGAAACCTTTGATTTTATAAAAATTATTATACACATATGTAAATAGTATATTATTACATTATATTATTATTAGAATATGATAAATCAAAGACTGCATTACTATTGATGCATTTATTTTCAGATCAGATTTTTAAATTTAATTTTCTTCAAATTTAATTATTACATAATTGTATAGCTTAATATACATTAATAATATTTTATTTTATTTGATATTTTATTAAACTGTTTACCTCACGTTCTAATAATACAGGTAGTAAGTTAATTATTATATTATCAACTTTCTATATTAATTAATTAATTTCTACTATACGTGTAGCAGTAACATTATTGCTATAGGAGAGGATTGTTATAGGCTGTAAGTTACAGCTAAAAATTACCTATATTATTTTTCATCTCACAATTTATTATATCTATCTATACTCATCGTATTATGTTACTATGTATGAGCCCAAATAAAAGTGAATATTTTTCTATTAAAAAAAAAAAAAAAAAAACACAAACCTTTTTGAGTTTGTTTGGTTATTATTTTCTTCAAAAAATAGCAATTTAATTACATTCTTATCATAGCCCATAAACATTTTTTAGTGAAACAATTTCCTTTAATGCGCTGATGTTTATTCGAAAATGTAAATAATTCATGTATACTTTGCTATATAATACGTTAAATGTGTACTAATTAAATAATTTTGTATGTACAACTTTTTACTGAAAGCATAGAAGTCCAGTTAAATAATTATGCACGTACCTATTTTTTGGTTAATTAACAATTCATACTTGGATATAAGCTATACAAACTTTTATCATATAATTTTTATAAATTAATACTGTTTAAATATATTTATAATTAAATTTGATTTGAAAATGTTATGAATTTTATAACATGTTATATTCTGAAGAATGTATATTGATTTTACACTGATGTGAGTTTTTTTCCATCAGTCATCACCTTTTAGGGCAGTAAAAATGCTTCAATTTTGAATTAAAATTAGTAGTCGTTTATCGTAGGCATTGTTTTTTTTTCGCTGTCACCTGAAAGATACTGTTCCATTTTAACCTATACTATACTAAATAAGTAAATTCAGTATGAATTATATTATTTTATTATTTAATTATACGTATGTAATATTATTTATTATTTTTTTAAGTAGGTACATTCATATTATACCTCTTGTAACAATTGTTATTTTTTTTTTAAATACAGTAAATTCCCGTTATAACGAAAGTCATATAAGTCCCTTGCCGGAAAGCAGGGCTTATAAAAGAGCTTATTCGAATTTTCGTTAAAACAAAATTTTCAGTTAAAACGAAAAAAAAATCGGTCCCATGGAGTTCGTTGTAACGGGATTTTACTAAAGTATACATTTCCATATAGAAACATGATGAACTCCCAGTGCACTTTTGAATACATGGTGCCAAACCTCAAGTGCATTATTTGTTTTTGGTTAAATTTCGAGCGCCGAATCGTAATAGCTCCAAATACAAAAATCAAATTGCGATGAGCGTCTCCGATATTTTACCGGGGATCTTTTGACCGGTCACCAAATTAATTATATTTTGTCGTATTTCAAAAACAAATAACCGTACATACTTGAATTTTTTATCAAATATTTATATTATCATAATTATTTATATAAGATGTTATTATAATTTTAGTTATATAAGTTGATATAATATGGTATACATATATACTACTATAATAATTAAAAACTAATAATATAATAATTGCAATATTTTCGGAAACAATTATATCAACCCACTATAAAAAAAGTAAAAAAAAAAAAATAATAATAGTTATATAAAAAAAAACATATTATTAATGAATATATGTACTTGGTTATAATACTCGTATATGCTTACAAACTGTTTTTGGTCAGAATAATTTTTCATTTATAAAATTGAATAATAATATAATAATGATATATAATTTAATTCAAATTAATCACACTCAAAATAGTGATCCACTTAACATCTAATATACCTATCTCAGAGCGGTATATATTTGCCTACATTTTTCAAAAGGCGAATAATAAATTAATTATCATTACAAATGTGAATGAGATATGGCCCAGTTCAGACTTACATTTTGGTACAATAAATTAATTTACTTGTATAAAAATCTTCATAGTTATGTACTAGTGAAGTTTAAACATGTTTAAGAATTAGAAATATTTTATAACTGAGTATTTTATTATACCTTGTACTAAACAAAATTACTTTTAATAGAATATTATATGTTGTATTTAGTTCATTTGAATTTTTAAAATTTAATTTAATTATAAAAAGCATCTATTCCATACAGAGAAACCCAATAGGATGAACATATAACCATGCCTTATCAGGGTCAACATTTAATTTATGTAAAATATTAATGTTTTTAAAATTAAAAACTACATCATTAAGGAAAATGTCGGTCTATATATTATAATATATAGCTTACAAATTTTAATAATTAACAACAGTAATATATTAATTCATACACTTAATGACATCGGTTATATTTGTTATAAATAAATATTATTTTTATTGCTGAGAAGAATAATATTGTTTTTGACTGAGATATATACATTCAATTTTTGACTTTCGCTTATTGTTATCGACATAACAGTATCACATATAATTGTTATTATAATAATTATTAATATTTTATCATAATTATAAACTAATTGATTAAACTATTCGTTTTAAACTTGTTTCTAACCTTAGTTAATAAGTAATTAATCTGGAAAAATGGTTTTAATTTTTGTGACTATTGACTTTTCACCAATTATTGATTAATTTAAATGTATGTCTATTGTCGCTTCACCGTTCTTGTGCAGATTCAATATTACTCAAATGATTTGACCCTGCCATGTCACTAAATCAAAATATGTACTATATCTTACAAAATACAAATATCCAGTGGCTTTTTATATGAACCTATTTATAAATCTTATGTTTAACTTAAATACTGATCAGACTAACACGTCATTTAT
Source organism: Rhopalosiphum maidis (assembly GCF_003676215.2). Taxonomy (NCBI): domain Eukaryota; kingdom Metazoa; phylum Arthropoda; class Insecta; order Hemiptera; family Aphididae; genus Rhopalosiphum; species Rhopalosiphum maidis. The sequence continues at coordinate 80,352,175 of NC_040878.1, read as the reverse complement.
AATATACTGATGCTACAATTTTTATTTTATTTTTTCCAATTTTCAATTTGTAATATTTACTTGTTTTAAGTTTCCTATTTGTTATCATATTATAGCAGTGATTTTACTATACTATTTGTATACACTATTTTATTTTCAGCGTTTAATTTCAATAAAATAATATTTCATAAATAAACAATATTACAATTAAGTTGTTAAATTAAAGACACACAGTGACGTCAGCTGTGTGATTAGAAACCCTAAAAAAATATTACGACGCTTTAGGCAGGGTGACATGTGTACGATACCGATTGAATCACATAAGGCACAGCGCTGATGCTTTTGTTCGATTTAAATTAGTTTTTTTTCGTCAGTGTTTATACATTTTGCTTTCCTTTATTGTTTTTAAAGCCTATCTATGTATAAAATATACACGTGCATCAAAAAACGCCTTTCTCACGACAGTTCTCAGCAAAAGTTGCACTAGCTACAGGTGAAGATGGTGAAGGCGGTGACGGAACTGCCTTGTCAAAACGTTCACCGTTTGCGGTAAATCAACGGGGTGAAACGTGGTTCATCATACATTTTTTATACAACTACACCACGACATACCTATACTGTACATATATAAAAACATAATATATAGGTATTCAACGTGTAGTCTTTAATACTGGTTTACGGGTCATTGTCTGCATGACTAGGCTGGGAAAAAATATAAAGTCATAATAGTAATAATAATACAAATAATAATAATAAATAATGATTGTAGTAAAGTAAAAAAATAAGCATAGGACAAAGAATAAATTTCTTAAAATAAATCACCAATGGTGGTATTAGAAATGAAAAAAGCATACCAACTATAAAAAAAAAATGGAAATAAAAAAATAGAGGTTATGGATGGCTTTTGGTGAAAACTAATGGTGACTCTATTTTTATTAGTTAATACACCGTGCCTTTGGGTAAAAGAGTGTGAGAGAGAGAAAACAAACGTGGTTGTGTTTATTTTTCAGTTGATTTTGGGGACAATGCAGTACCCACACTTAATCCCTAAAAACTTACTCGAAATCCTTCAGGTTTATATAGGTATATGTGTGTGTGTGTGTTGTTGTTTAATGCTGTTTAAATACTGCAGTTATAATGCGCCAAGAATGCACAATCACATTTATTATTATAATTTGTATTTTCATAATTTGAAATTAAACTTTAAGACCATATTTTAAAATTCTTTGATTTTCGTGGTATTTAAGAAGATGCTTTATCTGAAAATAAGTATGGATATAAATTGAAGTTTAAACTTCAAAGATCAAATTAGTGATTTCAATGCTACTAAAAATAATGGTTAATGGAAATAATATGTTAAAACTATGAGGTGCTATGATTTTTTTTAAATCATTGTTTTTTTTTATCTACTGTTTTTAATACTTATTATTATAATCTCACTATGATAATTATGAACCTAATAACCTATAAGTATATTAATCATTTTATCTATTTTATGTATTACCATAGCCTTTGTGTCTAGCAGTGAGCATCTGCTCGGTGAATCATCAGCTTTCAGAAACTTACTGTCAAGTACATGGGTACTACAAGTATATTATGCTGACGGAAACCGAGATTTATTACGCGTCGTTGTGTCGCGTACGTAAATCGGCTAAGCGAGCGCAATTTACTTATTTCCATATTGTGAATTCCCTCTCGTTGGAACGTAGCCAATAGTTATATAATAATTTTACTTAAGTTAATTATTTACACTATATTTTAAATATTATTGTGGATAGGTTGTTGTTTCGTTTAAACGAATATAAATATGTAATCAAAATATCAATTATATTGACATGTATAATATCAATAACAGCTCGACTGCAATAGTGTTTAAATTAGTATAACTTGTTAAGCGTCATGACGTCTGGATGTCGGCAGCTGCTGCACTCGTTGTTATATCCATTTAACTCTTTAAAATTAATAGTTTGACAACACAGTTAAAAAAAAAGGTTAAGACTATATCGAAAACGTCATATTATGTATTTAAAACTATTGTTACCTATCTGGCATCGCATCTTATAAGTCACGACATGTTTTGAGGGATATTTACAATTTTCGGAACATAAATCTTTACGTGCCAAATACTCGAATACTACGAATACACACTTTTCAAACTTTGAAGCATGTCAAAAAATATACAGACAAATTATTTTAATTGTCGAGGTTATAAAATTGTATTTTATAGAAACAATTTTTTTTTCTATTGATCTTAAATGATTATCATTGACAGCAGCGGCCATTAGTTTTTATATTAAATATAGTAAATATTATTAAAATTAAATTGTGCAATTTACATTTTCTATAATATTTTAAAATTAGGTAGGTATACCTATAGTGTAATGTCTGCATTAGGTCCGAGTGCTGCGTCTTAGGTATTTGGGATGTTGAGGTTGTTGAGTTCATTTGTGCACTTACTGGAGGCATTCTGTAAACAAATATAGTTGACTGATAATTCGGTACCGCAGGTAGTGCACCTAGGTTTTTTTTCCTTTATCATAAAAAAAACAATTTAACATAAATAATTATACAGTATAATAAAATAATAAAATATATTATTAAATAAATCAATGGATTTATAGAGTTTTTTTTAAATTATACCTAATAAATTGATAAAAAAATAAAATAATATCCATTTATTTTTTAAAATAATATTTGTTTCGTTTCAAAAATATTAACTGAAATATTGTTTTTCATGATTTCAAATCTTTTTAAACATAATTTTTTATTTAATGCTAGCTGATGACTAAAATTTATTAAATAAAAAATATTTTATTAATAAAAAACATTTCCTATGTTAAAATATTATGAAATTAAAATGGAAACGTGATATATGATTTTACCCGATCAAATTCTTTTTTAATAATTTTGTTAATTTGAATAATAATTTCACTCAGTTTATTATGCTATTAAGTATTGCATAATTGTATACTGAAAACATAAAAATATAATTATATCTAAAATCGATATGTCATGTATACATTTGCTATATGTTTGCTATAATTGATTACATATCATATGTATTTCATTAAATATTTGTTAGTTAGTTCAATATTAATTGTTATGTTTTATAAGACTCGCTTGCATTATAGATAAGATGACTATTGCCAGTCATTAATATTAAGATCAAAAACCTTTATCTGCAGTTATATTTATTGTAAAATAAAATAATACCTATTGTGATGTTATTAATTATTCTAGTGGTTCAGAACTATTCTAATAAACATTCTAATTTCGTTTTAGATTGCATTAAGAAAAAAAGAATAAATCAAAAAATAAGTGAACCTTGGTAAGTCTGAAGTATAATAATTAAAATAATACCTAAGTAGTTTTTTATTTTGATAAAATATAATTTAATGTTAATCTCAGTATTATAGATATAGTGTATTACTTGATAATTACTTATTGGTTAGTAGTGTATATACTATTTATATGACTTATTACTTAATTAGGTAGTTTTAAATATAATTAAAACTATTAAGTCACAAGAATTCAAATGAAAATGCCGAATAAAATGTTTATTTTTAAATATTTCATATAAGTGATACGTAACGAATAATGTATAGACATTTTATATTATTAAAAAAATAATGTTAACTATGACATTATAAAATTGTAAAACTATGTGTTTTGTAAAATTTAAAACGTATGGCCTTTGTTTTTGTTTGTTTAATAAATAATAATAATAATAATAATATTTAAAAAAAAATAGCTAAAATAAACAGTTATAAACTATAATTTTATTAGTACTTTTAAATCGTGACAATTGCGTTGATAAAAATATAAACAATTGTCATTACTCCTATTATAGTTAAAATATATAATTATAAGCTTTCCGTGTCATAGTGAGTATTTTCATATTATTCACTTACTTTTAGATGTTTTAAATGCATATATTTTTTTATATTCTAAGTAGTTTAGCATAATTATACGAGTAAATTAATCTTATAATTAAAATGGTTGGGCTCACAGTTTTATTACACTCCATTGCAAACTAAAATCATTAAAATTGTTCTAATGTTTTAGGACTTAATGTATTTTGTATGTATGTTTAAATGATTTTTAGTTATTTATTTTTAGAACTTTATAAAAAACTCCCTACTTAAACGAACGTCTTAACAATGTGTACTATTGTTGTTCACAGTAACCTCTGAGCGTCAGGCGTGTTTCTTTAATTATTGTAAAAATAATTAAAGCTCCAAATTAGGAATTGTAGACAGCTGTCTCTTGGACGTATCGTGTTGCGGTTTTGTGGAAGAATACTGTTGTAAAGTGAAAACTTAAAGTTTTGAGGACAGCGTATTAATTGGCTGCCTTGTAGTCTCTCTGGGACTTACGAGCCCGAACGAGCGAGGAATACATTTTTTCTACTCAACAAACATTTATAGTAAATTCACCGTTATTATTAATTTTCCTCGTACAACATTATTTGGTCGTTCGTTATTTATGACCGAACAAATCCTCGAGAGCCTAAAATTTGTAAATCGGGTTTGCGTGTGATTTGTTGGATATAATCATATAAAATGATTTTATCACGTTATGTTTTTACTTCAAACACAATCTAATTTTCTATAACTGCGTAGTATCTCATTCACAATACTCGTAACTATGCTTTGTTGATGTTAAACAATTAAAAAATAAATTTCAGCTTTTAATCCTTAAATTTGGTCGGCGTTCTAATGTCCATAATACCTAATACAATACAAAAATATTCAATAAATTATGATTTATTGTATGATACCTAATTATACATGATTTTATCTTCAAATATTATTTTTAATATTCTAATAAGTTTATACAGTTTAAATAAATTCAGGTTATATAGTATATACTTTATCCATTTTTCATTTCTAATTTAATTAAATTGGTTTTAAAGTTAATAATGCTTTATTTAAACATATTATTTATTTGAAATCCTATGTCTGTTATAAATTATAAAGAATATATACCGTAGAAACATAATATTATCAACTTACAAGGGTATTTGTTGATTCCAAATAGCTAACAAATAAATATTTATATGTTTAATATGTTCCGTTCTGGACTAACTTTTCAATTGAATGCTAAACTTATATTGTCCATTATTATTTTTAGAAGAACTAAATACCATGTAAGTGACTTTGTCAATCTTCCTTAACCTAATTAGCTACATTATATCCATTAGTCGGAATATATATTTTTCTCACAACAAATTTTCCATTTTTATCCATTCAAATATGTTTATTTTTTATCAGTCACCATTCCCTTCCTACGTCACATAACATAACCACTTCCTTCTTCGCCATCGCATACCTTTAACATGACATATATATCGAATTGCGTTTAGATAGTTTATTTTGATATTGTTACGAAATGGAAATTACGAACATTTTTTGTGCTTAAATTGGTTTTGTTTCCGTCAGCTTGGTACCAGTAATTTGGTACTTGCCATCGTGCACATGGCGTTGTCGCATCTATGCATTTTGCTCAATTCTTCATTGGAGCTTTGTTTTAATAACAATCGTTGTTATTTTGGCCACACATTTTGTGTGATAGGCACAGTGGAGTGTTGTATCATTATAATATGTTCACATATGCGAAAATGTCATAAGTGACAAATGTACCACCAAAACCATATAGGTATACATTATACATATTATATTGGTGTGCCATTGAAACGCATTATTCATTAACAAAACCGCTGCGGGTAAGCGACACAACAGACTCGTGCAAAAAAAAATGTATTATAATTTTACATAATATTATGTATAATAGGCATTTGTATGATATTACGTATGTAAAAAATACCCCCGTTAAGAATATTTATCATTTTATACTTTATGTGTAATATTCCTAAAAATAAAAATATCCAAAACCGTCATGTAATTTTTTTTTTTAATTTTACATATCATACGTACATACTTTAGTATTTATAACATGATAAACATTGCTCATATATTATTAGACTGTAATTCATTGGATGGTTATAATCAAGATTATGACTTATGCTATTTGTTCATTTATTATTTTTTTTTTTATATAAAATAATATTATTATATTATAGATTTGTAAAATAAAAAATAATTAATAGTTGTTTTTTTTTCATTTTATACGTTTTGGTTGATAACTATAGTGATAAATTTTTCGTCGTTGATGTTTTCGGTATTGAAAGTATACTTTCAGCTCCTTTTTGTTGAATGATCATAATATTTCATTATTTCACAATAAACATTTTATAACCATTCACTCGTTTATACCAACACTTGATTTTTCGATCTATCGAATGCCTAGCGTGGAAAATCGTCGTTAGTGGTTTCCGAGTCACTTAATAACACACGCCATTATGCCACTAAATAGACCATATACGTATACTTATTCAAATATTCTTTATCCAAAAAAGTTCATAACACGAGAATATTTCTCCATACTTAATTTTTCATTATCTACTTTAATGTTGAGCTTTTTTTTTGTCCGTATGCAAATTTAGTACCTTCTATATATAGATAAAACAGCACATACAATCTTATTCATAACACGATAGTAATACAACAAATTGAAAACGCTACGCAGTGCCTATTTTTATGAAAACTGTATAAAATGTTTAAAAGTTATTTTTTAATAAGTTAACGAGTACTTATTTCTTTAAAATAAATATTATATATATTGGATATACATTAATTATTTTAATAGTTAGGTAGGTATAATTTTTGTTTTTGTTCATCGACAGTAGGATTGAAAATAACATAAATACGCACGGAAGTCTTTGATAGTTTAAATAACTTGTCTTTAATATATTTTATAAAACTATTATTAACTAAACGCATAATTTAATATTTATTATTTACTCATAAACATTCAATCGGATTGCTAATTTTAAAAAGACTTCAAGTATTTCATTAATTTTTTTTCTGATTTAATATTTCAATGCATATTCATCACGCGTGTGTCCTAACATCCACATGCCATTCTATTGTTGAATGTTTGTCTGTAAGATAGGGTTACTAAATCTACTTGGAGTGAAATTCCAGTTGGACGTGGATTGACAGAGAGTGTGTTTAATTCAAAATGTCAACATAAATTCCATTGCTACAAACACAGTTGATGTTAATCTATCTTCTCTTTTGTTACGATAGCGTTTCACTTGAGTCTTCTTCTTTTTAAGTACAGCAATAACCGTAAAGTATTCTTTTCACTCCTCTTTTACCATAAGCGTTTGTTTATTAAAATCGCCTATGCTACTATGTTTTTGTCTTAAAAAAATTATTGAAAAATTCTTTACACCTACTTTTCAGAATTTTTTTTTCGGTTAACATCGTTTGTATAATACCTCAGTATATCCTTCATTTCTTCCATACTTCTTTACAACAAAAAAAAAAAAAATTAGTACTCATCGATGTAACATTCTCAAAATTGATTCATGCATTTCAAAATTACCATGAATAATATTAAAGTGTACAATAGAAAGCTAAAATAAACTTGAAATATTCTTAAATAATTTACACCTTTGTTTTATATTATAACATGTTATGATAAATAACTTTTGTAAGTAGACACAGTATTTTTTCCCCCATAAAATTCAAGTTGCTTTTGCGTTGAGTTTAGTATTAAAATAAACATTGTTCAACGATTCGAACACAAGTAATATGCATAAAGATTTTTTTCAGTCTATAGAAAAACCCATACTAGCACTTATCACAAATAACTATGTACAAACGGGTTATCACCAAATAAGTAATTACATTTGTCTCTAGGATATTTTGAAACATTAGAACTATCTTAAAATTTTCGTTCAAAAACCAATAGTATGTCTAACAAATGTCTAATTATTTATTTAATAGCATACAGTTGTTGCATAAACATAATATTTAGAAATCTAAAAAAATTAGTAAACCATATAAGAATACAATACATTCTAAATTTAAAAAGTAGGAATTTATTGTAAAAGAAGGTTAAATGTTTAATAAATAAATTCTGAACAAACTTTATTATAATCTTTTTAATTTCAACCAATAAACCAAACTTGAGCTTAATAACTAAATCTAACTGAATAGGTAATTTAAGGCATTTCTCAAAATTAAATTAAAGATATGGTATTATTTTAAAATGTTCATGATAACCGTTTATAGATTGATTACATTATAAGTTGATAATCTTGATACAGTCTTTTCACTATCGATAATAATAATTTAATGATTAATTATTAAAGCATATCGTAATTAGGAAAACTAATTTTAACTGCTATTGTGATAATGATAAACCTTTAATATCCACCTTAAATGTATCTTTTATTTTGTGAAATAACAATAAATTATAAAGTTTAACTTTTAATTAATTTATTTAAAAAATATAAATTTAACTTTTATAGTTTCTTTTTAATCATTGGGTTAGGTGCAATTAAATAAAATTTTAATTACTAATTAAGTACAATAATATCATAAATCATAATATTATAATGATTAGGTGATTGTTTGGGATTTTGGTAATAATAATATTATAACAAATATATTGGGTTAAATATATAATATTATTTATGAGTTCTATCACTATAACTATTATGTGATTAGCTAATTTCTAATATATTATTTCCATTTTCCATATTTGATTAAAACAATAATATATTATAACGATGCAATGATAACGGTATTTGGCAAAAACCTACGTTTCTAGTAAAATGTTGCATAGGTTTAATATCATGATTAATTTACTAGAGTGCAATTCACTCATCATAATTTAATTATTATCTACATTTACATTTTGTAATGATTTATAGATAAATTATATAGGAGGTATGTCAATAGAAAAACTAACCAATCATCGTTGTGATTTATTTTTTATGGATCGTCCGTAAAATTTTATATTTTTAACATATACGAATTTGAACGATAACCAATTCCATTAAAATTGGTTTATCTACCTTCATTTAAACTATATGGAACATGTGATATATGATTAAGTACCGGAAGTTGAAAGATTAAAATTCTTCCTAGTATAACTATTTAATTATATTAAATGAGTGTAAGTAGTTATTATAGAGGTTTAATTTAATATAGTTACGAATAAAAAAAAATTAATATTATCGTATTATTGTCAGTTAATTAAATGTAATTATTTTGGATTCTTTTGAAATTAGAAAAATATCATTGTATTTATTATATTACACGCGTTAAAACTTTATGAGTAACTTTCTACTTTGTAAAATATATAATATTTGTAACCAGATGCGAATACTTTTAAATTTTGTTCTATTAATAATCTCTAATGAATGCTGTACATTCCATTCCATAGCTTTCATATGATTTAAATACATTTTTATTTTAATAATTTCTATAATAATGAAATGTATACTATAATTTACATAGTTGTTTAAAAATATTGGAATGATCTTCACCCATTGATTTTCTTGATTATGTACTAAATTATTGTCCATACGATATTAAATGAATAAATGATCGCTGCTAATAACTGAAATACTTATATAATCGCTAACTACATACATCAGATGATTGTGTATATTTTCCGCATTAAAAAAATAATATCGGTATTGTTGAGATAAGAAATATAATAATATGCATGACGTAAAATATGTGTGGTCAAGTGGAAAATGCTATTACTCTTAGAAATGTGGCTTTGAGATTTTGAGTTTTTAATATTCTTATGAATAACTTCTCAACATTATTCTCCACCTAAAGAATTTAAAATGTGTAGCTGCAGAATTAAAAAGAATCTTTTGTTTAAATTCATGTAAAGTAGTTTGTGTTAATTGAAGCTGGAATCCGTTAAAATCATTATATTTTATGTTTGTTAAATATTTTTGTGATATAGTACTTATACTTAAATTATAATGTTTTTACTACGTAGTAAAATTTTCAAAATATTTTGATCAATTTTAAACTATTTATGTTATGAAATTATTCACAGCGTTTTATGGTATATTGATTTTGACTTATAAGTGAATAACAATAATAAATAATGATAATTTAGTATTATTAGGTACCTATCTATATAATATAATATCCAATATTCTATGCAAAAATTAATTAAATCTACCGTATTATTGAAAGAAAAATAAAGTATTTAACAATATATTTAGTACCTAGTATTAATAAACTATAAATTATGTATATATCTGGTCAATTATATGCTGTTCAGAATCGCTCTACGTGTATTGTAATAATTTATTATTAAATTAAAATTTAACACGTCCGTTATAGTGTCCTATTCAATGATGTTAATATTTTAATATTATATTTAATATAATATAATATACAGTAGAACGTCTTTTCTAGTTTATATATAATATTATGTATACTCTTTAATTTAATACATTATTATGTTTTTTCTATGATAAAATCTTTGAACGCAAATAATAAATCAATACAATTAAGTCTGTGAAACTGTTATTTTTACAAAAAATAATTTCAAGTTGAGTTAAATAGTGTTCAAAGATCAAAAAGTGTAATAATAAAAAAATAAATAACAAAAGTATGATGATAACTCGAAATGTTGTTGAATTTTGTCAATTAGTAAGACGAGACTTTAGGTATATTATTTAAAAATGTCATTACGATTTTTGGTTCAAATTATATAGCCAATGTTATTAAACTACCATCCCAACCTTTTAATTCATTTAATATTTATTTTTTTACTCCTGAAAGGACCAGTATAATAATATAACACTTGCGCCTACTGTATTTTACAACTAGACTTTATTATAATTTTCTTCATCCCTTTTCCACGCTTCCATTCGACCCATTTTTCTGTATACTTGAAAGTACCGTTATTATTGCAGCAGATTCCAACAATTTTGAGATCGTTAAAATTCGCTAAGCCTTTTCAGCAGGAAGTCGTCCCTTATGGAATTTGTTTTGAATTACAAAACGAGTAATATTCAACAATATTTTTCATTTTTATTCACAAATGTCATATAATATTAGAGCTCCACACTATTGTTATTTCGAAAAGAGAATATATGCAAAACGCATTCAAATATTTCGTTTAGCTATATTCCTTATTAATCTTTAATAAAGAATAAAATGTTGAACTTCAATAATTCTAAATAATTTAATTTAAGAAAAAATAGATTTTTCATCGAATTTATGAAGCATTTATTATTTTTATTATTTTTTTAAACTTATTTTTATACAATCTATTTAAATAAGTTTTTACTTCATTATAACATTGGAAGCTACTTAGATAACACTAACAATATACTATATAATCTTCAAGTTATAAAAAACTGTATTGTTATAAAATTAAAATATTGTTATCATTACTGGATATAAAGATTATTAATATAGCATCGAAGATTTGACTATCTGAATCATAACTTTTTGAAGTGGACATACAAACTCATAACATTTTAATACCAAAAATATTGAAAAAATTATTTATTTAGTTTTTATGTAACATGCAATCTTTATTACGCAATTAGGTTTATTTGTAAATAATTCTGTAATATTGTATTTATATGACGTTCTCTAGATTATTTGATCTTAATTATTATTATAATTATATACTGACTATAACAAATTAAAATATTAATGCTTAATATTTATTAGGTTATATACATATATAAATAGTGAATTAAATTTACAATTGTGTATATTAAATATTTACACTTACAAAAATGTTATGTAGCGTATAAAAAGTAAATTGTCAAAAATGAATTTTAATAAATAGAAAATATAAATAAGTTAATTTTTATACGCAAATTAAAGAATATATTATATACAAATAAATAAATATTTTTCAGTAAAATCATCTATAGTTTATAATTTTAATAGATGTTTTAATGCGTATTTATGCTCGTAGATTTAAAATTAGCGATTTGATAAATATTAATGTACAATTTTTTTTTTTTTATTAAATGTTATAATACGCTTGTGAAAATTATTTTCACTTTTAAAAGTTTGTATACGAGGTTAATCAATTTTAAAATTAGTTAATTAACATTAGAGTATAATAACTTTTCTATGTAAAGTTATAGAATCGATTTCTGATAGTTTAAATAGATGACAAAAAAATGGCTATTGTCCTGTATTTATTATACTTTATGTAATTATTATGATCATGATTATTTAATTGTAGCAAATACAGCTATGTAATTAATTAAATCACTTTATATTTACTTTAATAAAATATTATTTATTTATGTTTTAACTTTCAATCATAATTAAAATGTACACCGTTAATTAATGCGTATAAGATTACATAATATTATTCAAATCGAGAAAAATGGGAGCTTTTATTTTATGAATACACAATCTTATTTTTTATTCCCAATTAAAAAACTTGTTGGGAATAAAATAACATTCAATTTTCGTTATTTCTTTATGCTAAAATTAATTTTATTTACATCAAAATTATCAAAAATACGTAAATAGTATAAAACTTTTGAGTGTATTGTGTATAGCATTAATAGAGAGCATTTTTACATCGTTTATTATTTGTAATTTGTATACTTACATGAACACTCACAGTGAATTTAATAAAAAAATATATCTTCAAATTGTTATGACCAACTGACTGTGATTTCAAAGTATTAATTCTGTGTACTTATACCTATATAAATCACTATAATAATAATGATATTAGCCGAGTTTTATAGTTAGAGTATCGACAGATAAAAAGTCTATGTTTTTTCCTTTCTCATTTCCGTAGCCACATACTAAATAATAAATATTTCTGATTGCAAGAAGAATATTTAAAGGATGATGTAACTTCGTTTTGGATTCATCTCAAATAAAAAAAAAAAAATGACGGCTTAGCGAAAAAAACCCATTTTTTGTTATCTCATGTGGAATAACAAGGTGGTGAAGGAAAACCTCATTGGCTCAGAAACATATTTTATTTTTGCTAACGTCTAAACGCGTTTTTATTCTTACTAAAATCTATAAAAAACATTTTCTCATAGCCTGTGTAAGCTTCTACCTAAAGTTTTAATTAATTTATGTATCATAATATATGAATATTTATATATATATATATATATATATTAAACACTATAGTCTATAATTTGTAGATTATTTTGGATTTTTTTTCATTTTTCAATAGACATTGTATTTAATCTTTAAAACATTTTCATTCAAAGTAATTTTAATTTATTTTTATTAATTTACCATATTATATTATTGTATTCAAATGAAATAATCTGCTTCTGAATTTTCACCAAGTGAACATATTACATAAAAATATCCTCAATCAGAGATTAATTATTACTGAATTACCATTTAGTATTTCTATAACTTTTAAATAAATATATTATAAGTATATAGAGACACTAATATTAATAAATATTAAATAATAAAGTAATCTTAGTAATCGGCTAATGCATTAAATATATTATATAAATTAAGTATTGCTGTGCGCTGTCAGAAGAAGTTTGTTAATGTAGTTTATAAATGTATGCTTGATTTTTAATTACATTTTGGAGGTATTTAGATGGAAGTTTGTATGAACTGATTATTAGAATTATTCGAACAAATTTTCATTATCAGTGTGACGTGCATGTACACTTCATATTTATATTGTGTAGCTATTTATAATAATATATTAATACACCATTGTAGTCTCTATTTGGTTTTAGTATTTTGGAGGTATGTTTTATGCTATGACAATCACGTTTACTATCATAAAGAGGTACCTTCAATAGTAGATACAGCAACCAGTCTTATTTGTTCTCGTTGAGTATTTAAATACTTTTTTGTATATTTAAAAAAATTGTGTCAGTAGGTGAAATATGATAAAATGAACATATAATATTTGATAATACTTATCAGAATATATATATATTCAAATTTTTATTCGAAATACATTTGAAAAATACACAATATTTTTTTAATGGGTATAGCGTAAATGTGCGATAAATTTTATTCTATGCATGGTTTTATTTACATAATCAATTATTTTTCGTCCACATCAATCGCGTAAAAATTGGAATTGACCAGATTGTGTATTAAAATAGATGTAAGTATACATCGAAATGCTGTAACAAAATTTATCGAGGAGACGTCGTCTGTGTACAAGTCTGTCAGGCCACACAGGGCTAGTGATTTTTTTTTTGCTCGCCCCCTCTCTAACAGCATACGATAAAATGTACTGCCCGTAAAATGCGTAATCATTAATATCGCAGGGGTCGGGTCACCTGGTCGTGCAGGGTTCATTTGTCATGAGCTCGCCGTTGACGGATATATAGCGTGCATAGGTCCGTTCGTCTCGCGTGTCCGTCACTCTCGTTGGCTGTACAGCCGATTCCTCGACGTTTATTTATCGTTATTAAATCATGGCAGAAACTATTCTTTTCCATCGAGACGGCCAATACTATACGATGTTATGATATAAATATTACTATGTTATAATATTATATTCATTATGAAATAAATTATATAATTTCGGTGCTTTCCGTTAGTCGTTACTGCAAAAAATGCATATAAAAAAAATACTACAAGTAATAGTAATAATAAAAAATATAATATATTGATATACAATTTAAACTTGTTCTTTAAAAAAAAAAACGTCATAAATCGATAAGTGACGATAATTGTTAAAAAATATACGATTAAATCTATGTGAGGTTTTGTCCCATTTGTATTTTTGTGGTTACGGGCGACGACCTATAATTTGAATACAATTTCTTTTTTTACATTTATTTTGCATTTCCGTAATTTGTAAGTATAAAAATCAACAAAATGGTTAGGTTGTACAACGAAATATCATCATAGTTATCGTAGTTTGTATATGACATAACATTTAAGAGTATAATGCTTAAATATTTTAAATATAAGAAAATGTATTATTATTCTTTGCTCAAAATTGTTATTGCTGTTTAAAAATCAATATAATTTAGCGACTAGAGTAGCTACATATATTTTTTAAGATAAATTAAAAAACAGCATTATTTAGCCTAAGTTAATATAACCAAATCAAAACTTGAATGTGAAATAAATGGAACATAAGTCAAAGTTAAAATGTTTCAAAATTTGTAAGCATACCTAATTGTTAAATTTCGATATCTTCCGTAACACGGATTTAATTGTATAGGTTTTTGTCATCGTATAATAGTGTATGTAGTGAAAGTATAAAATAATCAATAAACAGAGTTAGAACTCTCGAAGTTGACCGTAGAAAGAAAACAAATATGAGTGAAAATAGATATAACATATCAATATCTTAGCTGACCTAGGAAATATTATCGACGAAAATCTGTACAGTTAAACTATCAGCCATCGTATAATAATATTGATATTCAGCTTTGGCTATTTCCAAGCACGTTACAAAATCTTTTTCTAAAAATCTGTTATAATCTAAAAAATGTATATATTTCAAAATATAGTTTTTTCTTTGAAAGCAAGCTATCAAATAACTGATATTTTCGACAGCAGCTTATGTGATGAATAATTTAATTATACTGTACTAAGCTCTTGAAGAAAAAACTTAATTTGTATTAGTTCAACACTCACCAGATACTTAAAAGTTCTAATATAGTTATATTATATACCCCAAATCATATGTTATCGGTAATTGATATTGTACAGTCGATTTTCAGTAATTAAGATTTTATTCATACTTCTTAAATTTGGAAATTATACGAAAAACAAATGATAGATTAATAGCAAGAGATGTGGATTTATTTCACTAAAAATCATAAATATAAAACAATATAATATGCAATGAAAACGATAAAATACCTATGTGAAATTAGTCAAAATAAACTTAAAAAAAAAAAAAAAAGATTTGAAAATAAACTTTAAAATGAAAATATTTAAAGATAAAATGATATTTTATAAGAATTAACTTTTTATATTTTACTAAAATATATTATTGTAAAATACCAAATCCATTTTCTCTAAATATGCGAATATTGCCCCCAATGTATGTATATTATGTACAAATGTATAAAATACTCATGTGTATAAAATAAAGTTTTGTATCTAAGAATGGTACCTCACTGTTGAATAAAATTTGTATATCACTTTTTATGAATTAAAAATGAAATTAATTCTGAGATATAACATTATGTAATGTGAGATATAATTTAAGTTATATCTCAAACTAAAAATGTTAAAAATAATAATTACAATCGTAATAATGTATGGTATCTAAACACAAATAAAAAAAAATAAAAAATATATAGCATATACAAAATGCTGCATATTTGTTTATTATTTTTAGAAATTTATTTTTGAAAATCTTTAAATATTTTTATTAATTACCCCCAAATTATAAATTATATTATTAAAAATGTAAATTATTATTAGTATTGTTATGTTATTATTGTATCACTGTATATTTTGTTAGTATTAAATAAATGAGTTATGGCATTATGAAAAATTGACATCATAACAACTGGAATCTTTAATAAGGAAATATATCTTGTGGTTGGATTCCAATGGCTCTTACTTAATAATTTTGACCCTTTTTGAAGATTTTTTTTTTAGTGTACGGAGTATAATACGAATTCTCATATATACAAAAGAACAAAAGAAGGTTTAATGTTAAACTAAACAAAGGCAAAATTGTATAGGATCTCATATTTTTTTATGTATATAATATAAAAAGAATAACTTTTTTTCTAAAAAAAAATAAGATAAAAAATAGCTATGCAGTTTGATGAAATATTTAGGATTTTTAATAGACTGTAAAATATATTGTTAATAATAAATATTGTTTTGTATAAATTATTCATTAATAATAATATAGCAGTTAATTATATAGTTTAATAAGATAACTATTAATTAGTTATTAATTTAATATTAAAATAAACGCCAAAAAGTTGAAAGGCTTGCCATCTATACCTACATACTTATCCACTGTTGTGTTTTTCTTTTTATAATTGACCCTGCGATGTTTTATGATTGTTTAACTCTGTAGAAAGTATAGACTAGTGTCAAACTAAGTTCTTAGTCAGTGTGCTTTTTAAAAGAATTATTTACTATCATCGTAAAATAGAATATTATTTTCAACAACATTTTTTCTTTTTAAATATTTTAACTCACGGAATAAATGTGTTTTCACGAGTACATAGAAATAATATTATTATTTACGTAACTTAAGTAAAATATCATGCAATGAATAATAGACAAGTTTGACTGATGGTAAATGCATTAATTTATTGTATGTATACAATACACGCAGTTATTGATATTTTAGTTTCTTGGTAATCACAATTCAGAGATATTTATAAACAATAAGCATTATTTCCTTAGTCTCGTGGTTGACGTAAAATGATGAATTTATTGTCATATTTTCCATGAAATAGTTTATAAAAGTACAGTATTACAAATAGGTCGTTAGTCAATACAGCTATTTTTGATTAAATTAAAATTAAATGTAAATGAAACGAATAAACGCAAAAACATTTCAATTCCAGTTTAATCATTTCATTGGAAATAAAAAAATAAATTCTCTACTCAATTTTCATCGAATTTAAATGAAAGTACTTACTTATCTTCTATTCAGTAATATTGTTAAATAAGTACATAGGTTGGAGCTCGACAGCTCGCGGCTATTTGTGTTGAAATGATGACAGAGGTGAATTAAATAATAAATAAATAGTGTGTTTGTGCATGTCTCAGGCCCGCAAATATAAGATTTTCATTCATCGCCTCGTATATACATTAGTTTATAGAAAATTATAGTTTTATAATTATCAAAGAAAACCACGATGTATTGCTATATATTCGTGATCGCCATTTCAACGCTCGATAAGAGTTCCATCATACACCAAGAATATCTCCTACTTATACTATGTTTGCTAAAATGTATGACAATATTATCCTCGTAATATCTACGGAGACGATTACTGTTTACACTAAATCCGTGATAATCGCAGATTTTTGATAATTTCGGAACGCGTGGTTTTATACAAAACTCGCCATTCGGAATTATTATATTGTATAAACATTGTGTCCAAACTTGTTTTGACAGGTCACGAAAGCCAATAAAAAGCGACATTCGAATACTCTGTCAGATGTTTATAATAATAATTTTGATAATGGTTTATTGTCTTCAAAACGTTCAATTGTTCTTTTTTATAGTATTATGTTATTGTTTCTTCGGACACTGAATGGAGCGAAAAATGTGCATTAATTATTATTACAAAGGTTTTGGTGTTTTATGTATACTCATTTTAAAAGGATGGGTACTCCAAAAGTTATCTGTTGATTGAATTCTGGATGTTGTAGTCTTGATTTAACATTTGAATTATCTTGGAGTTTTTCGGTATTGAAAAATTATGCAGACTAATTTCGTGTCTTTATTCGATACGTTTCGTAAATATGGTTAAATTATATTATTTTTTTCTTATTACCTATATTTATTATGTTTAGGGTTTAAGATTTCTTGCATTTACATTTTACATATTTTTCCTGATGTTCGTATAATATTATTGTTATATTTTTTTATATCTTGTAGAGCTCAGTACAGTACATATAAACCAATATCAATAATACTTATAAAATTTACATAGATTATAGAGTTAACATAGTGATAGATTAACAAAAGTTTTAATAATAGTGTATTTAATTTTGGATTAACTTAAGACTAGATGTTTTAACCTGGTTGAGTTAACATTGAAAAAATCAAAATTTTTTAATGTGTTTGATGTCAGCATTTTATTGATTGGAGCCTAAAGACTGTAATTACTAATTTTGACGGTAGGTAGGGAGGTAAAATGTGTGTAATATACGCGTAGACAAGGGACATTTAAAGGTATGTAGTTCAGTAGTTCGGGGCAGTCGATTTGGGAATTCGATAATTTATGGAGGCCAAGTACATCATTCAACTTTATACATTTAATAAGGGACTCGATATCAAATTATAATTATCACTGTTCTAGAGTTAAGTTTATTTTATTTGTTTTGTATGCAAGTACCCGTAATTAACTGTTCTGAATACGCTCAGTCTTCATTATAAAATTAGCTTGACTAGGGTTCCAAACAACTGATCCATAATCCAGTATCGAACAGATCAGAGAAAAATATAAAATTTTAATGTAGTTTGCATTTTTAAACTGTTTTTTTTTTTAAAAAACAGTTGCGACGTATGAAACCGAATACCCGAAGGGCCTTATTACATATTATATTTATATGGTTATTAAAAGATAGGCCATTTGATAATAATATACCTAGATATTTTATTTGCGTTACTACTCTTTGATCAGAGCTATTAACTGTGTAATTAAATTTTAGGTTTAATTTCTATGAAAAAAGGTTATCTGTGAGAATTTTACAGCGTTTACGCTGAGGCCGTTTGTTGTACACCACGATTAAAATCAGTTAAAATCAGATTGTAGTTCAGCACAATCAATTTAATAAATTGGCATTAAAGTTTCAGGTCATCAGCAATTTTTAGTTTTTAAAGATATTTGTAACGTAATTTATAAATAATAAAAAAATATAGTTATAATGTATATTTTATAGCTTAAGTTAAAATTAAAAAATATATTTCTAAGATATGACATCTTAGATTTTTATCGAGAATCATTGTATTTCAATAAAGATATTATAAATAGTTTAAAATAAACTATTAAATTTATTGCTAAATTTAATTTAATATTTGATTTAAAATAAACTTAGATTTGGAAAAAAATAGAACTGATTTGTATTTGAAAAAAATCTATAGGTATGATACATTTATTACAAACTAATTTTTTCTATCTAAAAAAAGAATACAGTAAATAAAAAATGAAATCGTAATAATTGATCGTAGGGCATTAAAAAAATTATGGAAAGGGGATTATATTTAAAAAAAAAAAATGTTTTAAGTTATTTTTATATAATTACAGAAGTCTCTTTATAAATAAAGATAATTTATATAAATATTAATTTGAAAATAATATTATGATGTTCACATTGCTTACGGACTTCATACAAAATGATAAATAATTAGACATTATAGTATCTTCATAATTTTATTCTAATGATACATATTTATATGTGTTATAAGTTATAGTTTGCTAGGTTATATGCATTTGGTTTTGTATTCTGGATTTATCTTACACAAATATTAAATATAAGCAACCGGACCTATTTATTTTTAATTTTAAGTGAATTGAATAATACAATTATTAATGTGATAATATTGATTCAATCAATTTATTAATGTTTTCTATAAAAAAGAAAAATATATTATGTATTTTAAGATTTAATTGAACCTATTTAGATATATCTTTTAAAAACGGAAAAATAATATAATTAGTGTTTAAATTTACCAACTCTACTGTATAAAACTCATTTTTCAATTTAATACTTTATTCCCTATAGTCTAACAAAAACAAATGCTTAATTGGTTTTTTTTTTATTATTTTCATAAATTTTTAAATATAACTTAAAATGAATAAAAACTTCTTTACACTGTCCTAATGAATAATAAATTGTATTCAACTTCATAAATATTACTATGAAAATTAAAAAAAAAAACGCAAAAATTAAATAATATGAATGAAATGTCACCGCCTACCGGTACTTGAAACATTATTATTATAGAAATTAAAATTATATTTTATAATATTGTTAAAATCAAATAACTAAAACTTTTATTATTAGTTTATTATCATCATAAACAATTGTTGAATGTACAGATACATAATTTAAAAATGCAAGAAGGAAAAGTAGATTGAGAATTAAGTGACCGATTGGTTTCTCTCTTAGGACCACTTATAATCTATATATATATATATATATATAATAAAAAGTATTTAAGTATTTTAAATAGCATATTGTTTGAGCATTGCGTTTTGTATTGATCATTTTCCTACACAAGTTTATTTTGTTTGTATTGTATACCTTGCGTTACTATACCGCCGCAAATGAATCGAAACGACAAAAGCTGTACTTCTTATTGGAAAGTCAATGGACAGAATTCCCATCTACATGTCCGACAAAGCAGAAACGTCGTCGTTTTCATTTGACGAAACGGAAATACGCGTATTTATTGACCGGACATTCACCCTGCAACGTGATCGACATTCATCCAAACAAACCGAATATAATAATACAAAATATATATTTCAATCCCAGCCTTATCATATTATATTAGCATGTATAAATTCAAAACATAATAACATTATAAATACATAAACTCAAATACACCCACAGAGCAATACAAAATGCCGTACCCGTGATACAAAATACAGATCATTATATTATTATTATATTTATCAGACGGTATGCTACTATACAATTATATTATTTTCTGTTCGAGTAAATTCCGGGCTATGTAGGGTAGCATAAGTATATTATATTGTATAGTTAACCACTTTACTATAGTTCAGTTAAACCGACCAAAAAATTAACGTTTTTATTCTTATTTTAATCAAGCAAATTAAAAAAATAAATTAATTAATCATCACGTTATGTTACGTATTAAAAACCATAAGTAGGTAAAAGTAGCTTTTTTTTATTGTCCAAAGAAGTGAAAAGAATATTATTAGTTGTTAAACGCGTATTTTAGTTTCGGTAATTATCATTAACAAATATTATCGTTGTGGGTTTTTCGAATACTTTTTCACTTAACTGGGTCTAGGTTTTAAAAACTAAAAAGTTTTACATTAATATTTGTCTGCAGTTATCCAAAGAAAAAAATCAAAAATTCAATTTTTAAATTGGAAGTTCAAAATAAGTTTTTGATAAACTGTTAGTTGATTTGAACAGTCATGCTGGTATTAAAAAACTATATAGCTATTAGTCACACAAAAATATCTATATATAAATATCAGGTACTTATATAAATGAAAATAGATTCTAGAAATTCGAAAATAAATATTGTATAGTACTTATAACTTAATTTTTTTGAATATTAGATGTTTTATTACATTTATTCACTTAATTTAATAAATTCGATTAATGACATTATTCATGAGATGTCCAATATTTTTTTCATCGATATCCAATTATCAGCTGGAAATGTGAATACATCTTACATACATTTATACCTCTTTTGCGTTTTCTATACTCTTTTAAGTAACGGTTTTGTCAAATTTTCAATTTTCAAAAAGAAAGTGATATTGTATACCTACAATTAATACCTGCATGTTGGAATATACTTATGATTCTAGGTTTTGTTTTTTTTTTCTAAATACATCACTGAGTGTCAAAAGTTTTCAAAAATCGAATAACCTTGATCAAATATCATGTGCGATGTTTTAGCCTTTGAGATCTTTAGGATTGGTGATAAAATCGTTTTTGTTAAATATTAATTGAAATAGTTAATTAAGGATTTATTACCCGCTTTTAAAAATGTTAGGATAGTCAAACAGAGGTTTATAACTACACTTGATGGTTGGAATTTACTAAAAAAATTCTCTTGGCCTTTTTTAAACGCATTACCTGGTACGCATAATGACAGATGATTTAAATTATGTCGAATTTCTGTGGAGGTTCTATGTATATTATAATATAGAATATAGTTATTATGTAGTTCTGTTCGAAATGATAAAAACCTTAAATCGGGCCAGTTGAGAGGGTGATGATCGACGATGATTGGATCCTTTTACAATTTATTGTATAACTGGTATTGTAATAATAACGTATGATTTTATAACACTCTCCTGAGAATATTATAATATAGGTACCTAGGTGAAATTATTTTCGAGCGGACGTCAATATAATATAATATACCTCTCCACGTCATCAACGTGTACTGTTATATTACGTACATGTATCGAGAAATCTCGCTATCAATCATTCGTTCACCCTTAACAACTTTAACCACCCTTACATGACCACGAGTCGACCAATGGATATGTATCGTCGAAGGTAGAAAGACCCCGATCGAATACCTTCAGATTAACGGATGAGGGGGGGGGCTAGCATTTCCATACAACGCACACCTCACATATACGTATTGCGCGTATTATATTATGACATGGCTTACTGGAATATTATCATATTATCGGCGAGGACACGCGTCTGATGGGATAGTCGATCCCTAAACCACCATCGTCGAACTCCGTAACTAGCTAATAAGACCACATTCGCAGTCTTAATCGTGTAGAGTCGGAACGATTATACAGGAGTTGTAATAATATTATTCAA
Organism: Rhopalosiphum maidis; assembly: GCF_003676215.2. NCBI lineage: Eukaryota > Metazoa > Arthropoda > Insecta > Hemiptera > Aphididae > Rhopalosiphum > Rhopalosiphum maidis. Next base: position 80,329,145 of record NC_040878.1, on the reverse strand, counting down.
TTATTACTGATATTTTTCTCTCTTTAACCTTGCAAATTATTATAACATTTATAGACGTAGTCAATGACTGGTATTTTTAGTTTTTCTCAGTTTAGGTTCTTGTTCCTGTTCTGGTTAAAATTTGGTATCTGTTTTATTGTTTACATAGAAGACAGAAACCTATATTAAATAATAATATAATATATTACTAATTATAGTCTATAACTTTATATTTATAAATATAAACAAACAGCTATTTAAATTTTGAAATTTAGATAGAAATAAATTACTTAAAAATAAATATCAGTTTATTAATGTACTCCTTATAATCCTTAGTAATTAAAACAATATTAATAATCACTGTTAACTCAATATTTTTAATTTAAAAATAAATGTTCCAATCATTTAAAAATATTAAATTTGTTTATAGTATCTACATGCAAGTACTATATTGATAATCGGTCATTCTACGCAAAGTTTTGAAATTAAATATTGTAGTGCGTGGCAATGGAGTTTTTTTTTGTCGAACTTCTTCTTTTTCAATTAATAATTTATTAATATTATAATTAATCAGTAAATATTGTGCCCGGCCACGTTACGTTAAATTTTGGAAATGGAAAAAGGATATTAATTTATTAAATAATTATAATGGATAATATAATTAAATAAATATTAAAGATATAACATTTTATTCGTACACCCCGTAATTATATTTTTCCGGATCGGAAATAAAGTTTAAAAAAAGAAAATATTCGATAAAGTTATAATACACTTACATAATATAATTAGGCGTATACTATAAAAGTAAAAGTATAATATTGTTGAAATTGAAATCCGATTATCTAAATTTTCCAGATACTCAGGGATTTGACGGAGTCATCGGATTATCTGGGTTAACGTGTTATTTATTCCATTACCCTCTCACAAACGCTAAAATGAATAAAAAAATACCAATATCTTCATATTCTTATAGGTATAATATCAATCCATGGAATATTTATTATTATTTCAACAATATTTTTATTATTTAGATACCTACCCGGATCAAAACAAACTTTCCTATTTTATTTTTATATATATCTGTAGAAAATTCGTCTTTTTGCAGCGACAGTGCGTCATTTATTTGTACCAAGCCTGAATGATCTTACTATCATACAAAGCTGGCAAATGTTTAAGATAAGACCGTTTCTTTCCAAAAATAATACTCTACTTTCAATTTTCTACCACAAAAAAGTTTCGTTTTTATTTTCCTTAAAACAATTTTGTACACTGATGTCATGCTAAAAAAAAAACTTATATTTAACAATCTTAACTTGTGTAGTGCATTGTACTATAAAGAAAGAGTCAGCCACTGATAGTCTACTGTCTCGTAACTCATATTAATCCAAATATACGGACACACATTTTTTTAGTTATCAATGATAACTCCTAGCCCTAATTACCACTAATTCGTATACAATTAAAATTGCTAATATTTCATTAGCAAATACGAGTATAATAAATATTATTACATATAAAGTATGCCACTTTTGCATTAAAATTTCGGTTAACCCACATATTTGGTATTTATTTTATTTATACCTTATATTAATATATAATTATTTAACAAACAAATAACTATTATTTTTAATTGTAATAATTTCATGTTTTAATAATGGGAAAAATCGCTTTTTTCAATTTTTAAAACCTCCAAAATATTCAAAATTTTAAATAATACATAACTATAGTATTTATAATCAATGGTAATATACAGTGTATATACAATATTAACATATATTTAATTCATTGAAATTATTCCCTCAAATATGCAATTATAAAAAATATATAGTTTGTATTTATATACACTTGATTCTAAAATATATAAATAATTGTAATAATACATACGAGTATAATACTAAGCACGCCTTATATTATAGTGTTTTAAATATAACTTATATTGCACTATTTTTGTATAATATAAGAATCAAATTCATCGATATGCGAAATTCGTAAATTCATAGCTCTGCATATTATTATCATGTACAAATATTGTATTGGTTATTTATATACTCGAGCTTAGACTATCTTTTGTCAGCCGCCGTCAACCGTCGTGGTATAAGCGTTTCGGCGAGTTCGACAACTTGCGTTTAAAACCGTCCTCGGCCGTGTGACGCGGTGTTCGTAACATATCGACAGGCAAATTCATACTATAGATATAATAATAGTCTCGTTCGTGTTTTAGGCTCGGTTCCAAGTATTTTTATTGCGACTACGTCTGTCCACCTGTCGTTGGCGTCTTACACGATGCTCCTAAAAAACGGCCGGCAAAAAAAACCAAAATATTTTTCAGGCGAATATTTTTCTCGTAAGTTGAACAGACGAATATTTTCATGAGTATACTGAAGGGTGTAACAAAAATAACTAAAATATTACGTAATTACATAATAACTTGTATTATTATGAATAATTTTTTTCTTACAAAGAATCTACAATAATGATTATAATTAAATTAAAAAATATATATGTTTATACATAAAAATAAATATACAAATTATTACACCTATTCATTATTCTATATATTGGCTTACTTGAAGGTTTATCGCGATGTAAGTAATCAATGATTAATACAAAATATTTAACAAATATAATAAATTGCAATAAATAACTGTCTATAGGCGATTGACTTAAAATATAATCTGAAAAATATTTAAATATGAAATTAATTTGAAATGAATATTATTGTAGTTTAATATATTGTGTTGAATGAATATGAATAACTATGGTTCTTAAATATTTAATTTATAATCTGATATGTACATAAAACAAGTTTTCAAAGGTGTTACTTTAAATTTATTATTATAGAATAGTCTTAAACCTTATCATTTATACAAAGCGTGAATGCTTGAAAATCCATCATCCCTCCTCTTATCATATCATTACTGTTTTAAATGGTAACAATTTAATGAATTTACTTATTGCTCTATTCACTAGATCAATTCTAAATACTTTATTCCTAGACCCTAGATATACAGCATAATTAATTTACCAGTATCATATATAATATAATATCGTGTCTTACTCGCACAATTTTTTTCGCACGCTGCAGTTTAAATTACGCTATCAGAGTTTCATTAAAAACATCTAACGCTAGCGCACACGCGATGCCCATTTATTGCGGCGTCGCGTGCGAATTTACGGTTGCATTTTCAGCGTTACTATAATACATTGTATTACTCTCCTGCTGCACGCGACCAACGATTAACGGATTCTGGTGCGTGTGTGCGTTGGATTCGTGTGTTTATACGCTTTTGGTGTTACCCGTGGCCAATTGCGCAGGAAGTGCGGCCTTCGTTTATTTTTCATCAAAGCGTCAGTCAATTGTTTAACATACAACAATATGCATGACATTATAATGTTATCGCAAAATCTAAAGAAAATATTGCGGTTTATGTGACTCATATTTTTTTCTTTTTAGTAATTTTTACATTATTGGTTTTAATCTAAATTTTAACGAAAATAGTTTCAGAATTGTATCATTATGGTGTATGAAAAAACCATGGATAAAAATACAGTACGAGGTAATAGGGTTAAATTATTTAAACATATTATTGTGGTGGCTACGATGATTTAAAAATGTATAGGTATTATGCATATTTGTAATACGTGTCTGAGTATAGTAATTGAAGATGAATATTCACAATATTTTATATTTGAGGTGAAACTAATACTTCAGATTACAATAATAATTATATTATATCATTGTCATATAGTATAATAACTTGGAAATCACTTATTTAAGTTTCTAATTTCTACATAAATACATTAACATATTAAATAAAAACCATTAGTTTAAAAATTTACAAAAACAAATAGTAGTTTTCGTTTCAAAAATATTGTTATATACTAATGCCACTATATAATACTTCTTAAATTTTATGTGAAAAACAAGTATCTAATAATTTGTTTTCATCTAAACTAACAAATTTAGAAAATAATAATTTAAATGAATTCAAAAATAAAAAAAACGATGCGCACGATTGATGTTCGTCTTGTATAGTTGCATACTATGTGTTGTACTTGGAAGTTGGAAGGCCGATTGTTGTTCAACTGTTAATATTTTCAATGTTGAACAAAAAAAAAAAAAAAAAAAAACGATTCACCAATGATTAAAATGTGTATAAATTATATAATTTATAATGAAAATGTGTACATTATAAGATACGAGTACTTTAAAATTTATTGAGTTTGCCAATACCAATAATATAATGTATTGATATGATAAGCATTTAAATATATATTTTATAATTAATAAAAATAAATCCTTTTAAATTATCATAACGAATTTCTCATGTTATCACCTAGGTAAGGTTAGGTGAATTCCATTATTTAAAATAATAAAAAACAAAATCACTAATTCTTGCGATCTATGTAAAAAAAATAATATCTTCTATTATAAGTTATAATAGGTAATAATTGATAACCTAACTCACTCCAGAAAATCATATTGAAATAAAAAATCTAAAAACTTAATTTACATTCTGAATTTCATTATTTATTTTCAGTTAAAACCATTTTATTGAGTGGTTGTGTATGCTTATATGTTATGTTTTTTTGTACTAAACTTTATGCGTTGATCTTAGTTCAAATCCACAATATTATAATAACTTAACAACTTTTTACGTTCATCATCTAGGTTGTATGTTGAGACGACGATTTAAAAGTTAAATAATATAACTAAATACATTAACACTGCCTTGTACTTTTTAAAATGATAATAACAATTTTAGTTATGTATTTAAATTAAAATTTTGAAAAACAAAACAATAAAATAGCTAGTTTGTGGATACCACTTAGCTATACATTATAGGTATCGAGTGAGTCACTATTATAAAAGGTGTGTTAAATTTTAATTTAATGATATATCTTTGGATGCGAAAAACAGTTCTGAGCAGAAACAGTCTACAAACCTATATCACCAAACTAATATGTTTTTTTTTGTTAATTTTGTCAATCGTAACATTTGCCGTTATTCCTTATCTTTTTGTTTGTTTTTCCTTGTTGTACAAATAACTACTTGTTATTTTTAAATTTAACCTCTTTTAATTATAAAGAAGATCAATTTTTTTTTGTTCAAGACTACCTATATTTTTGATAATTTAATAAATTTATCAACAACTCACTGTGTACTCTTCAAAAAAAAAAAAAAAAATGCACGGTAAAATTAATAATATTATATTCATCGCACTGCTTAAAATTTAAAATATTCTGGACATAGATTGAGTACATCACCATAGTAGTTACATTCATGTTTCGCATTTATCACGACTTTTCCGTTTAAAAATTCGTTTAATTATTAATATATTTTTCTTCCATTTCTTTTTTTGTTAGTGAACAAACATTGCATCATATTTTAAGTTTACTGACAAAAATTATTGTATATTGACAATACAACCGTTGTATTTTGGCGAACGTAATTGTTTTAACTTTTAAAGCGTTGTGCGTACTGCATAGTCTATAATATACATAAATATGTATATCCGATTTTAATATGGGTTCGCCTAAATTAATATTTAAACTGGACGCTGATACACACGCGTGGGTCCTAAATAATCGGTCGTTAGTTGTTTGTCCACAAAATATAATAAAATAATTCAAAGGACAAATACGTGAAATATTATTGGATATCACTGTAATAATATTATAGAATGAGACGGGAATTCGGGCTCGGAGCCAACGACTAATAATTTCCGTTCTGCAGTAAATAAAATACAAGCATATTATTTTGTGTACACGTGTATTATGTCTGTAGTTGCTTGTGAAATTAAACGGATTTGGAGATATTATATTTGATTTTCCACTCGATATTTAAACCAAATAAAGAATATATACACCGTAATAATGATATACTATTATATCATAAAAGTATAAAAGTACTTTACTCGATTTCGCCGGAATATTATAATGTTTTAAAAAACAAATTTGATTTCATTGTAAAAAAAAAATGAATGTAAAAAATCCATAATACTTTTAAAAGTCAAATATTTCATGTTAAAAACTTTGAGATTGCGGTAGTTATAATAATTATTACGAATAATCCGATTAGATGATTATAAGAATGTATACAAAATTGTATATTAGATTTTTATTTCATTATAAAATTAACCGGAAATTTATAATCGACCAATATAAGTCTTTCAACTGCTCAAGTAAAATTATGTTTTTTTTTAATCTATAAAGTATTCAAGTTATATCCAAACAAATATGTATATAATTATTAATATAGTTTCAGTCTTCAGTAGAATTTTAAATCAACTACTGTAAAAATCCTCGAAGGAAGTCTACAGCCAAACAAAGTTTGAATAATAATAATAATAATAATAAAAAAACTATGTGCTTTTTGCTGTACGAAATAAAAACAATATAGATGCCATAATTTTTCAAAACAATTTAATTTTAGGAATTTTAGTACAATAATGGAATTTTATAATATTGTACTTTGAGTTTGAAAATAAATTAAAAAAATATCATCACTACTAATATACTACTAATATTATTTTATAAATCTTTATGAGTATAAATATTATTAAGCAGCAAAATAAATGTGAAATCGTCTTATACCATTGTAAAATAATTGTCACGTTTTATTTTTTTTATTTTTTGGAAAAATCCTTTTACTATTCCGTTTACTCGTATTCAAAGTAAATTTCAAGCTGAAAAATTTAAAATAATTTTAGAAATATTTATTGAGCTTTACAAAAATATAACAATAATTTCGTCAGCTCTAAAAATAAATCGAATTCTATAAAACATTATTATTTAATTCCATTATATTTTAAACTTCAATAATATATTAACGTTAATATCAATGTTTTGATACCTTAAACATTGTATCTACAAATGAAAATTTATTCAATATACTTGTCGACCCATCGTTATCCAAGTACTTATTTAATTTATAAATTATGTTAAATATTATTTAATCGCTTAATTTTCAACTCTTTATATTGGACATATTGTTTATAATACATACCACAAAAATATTTTCCGTGTTGATATAATATTATTCGCATATTATTTTAGCGTTTATTTTATCATAATTTTACACACATGGCATCATTATAATTTATAATTAATATACGTATAATAATATACATCTGTCAAACTAATATGGTATAATAAATATTTCACCGTGTTTTATCCATCGATGGTTTACTGATAATTTTTAATAATATGTATTTATTTTTAATATTATGACATTCACAAAATTTGGAGGGCGGAAATTTTTACGATAGATTCATCACATAAAGCTTCATTAATGTTTCCATTATTATTAATTTACGACTATAATGACTGCATGCAATGACTGTAGCATACATATAATGAACAAGGCTATAAATTTATTTAAAACGTATGAGATTTGTTTGTAGTCATAAATCTATAATTTTTCTTTAAATAAAATGCAAGTTTGAGTTTTATGTATAACAATAACCTTAATAATATGTTTAATAAACATTGTTTATCTATTGTAAAATTTATTTTAAACAATTCTAATTATCTGCTATATTGTTTAAAGACATAGGAGCCATAGCATAGCCCTAGGGTAACAATATCTTTATCGAAAATTAAAATATTAAATAGGAATTAAAAATTTCGTCTTAGCAATAACATAAAATATCATTTAAATTATTATTTATAAAATAAATGTTTATGTTTTAAGTGTATTTTGGTGATAACAACGCACACCTTTTAAACAAGGTGTGTTGTTTGTTGAATAGGGGTGGAACGGCCACACGAGTTTATAATAATTTAATATGAATTTATTCTGAAATACTTTTAAAAAAATATATTGTCCGTAATACTCTTTCTAAGAAAATTATTTTGTAGTTGTTTTATGTACAGGTGTTTCTTTATATGCATATATTATTATATATTATAAGGTGTAACAAGACTATTTGACAAACTTCCATTACAAATGTTACTATATTTGTTAAATAGTCCTGTTACACTCTGTATTATATTAAAATAGCACTTAAATGGAACCATATTCTAAAAACTGTTCAAATTGCATTCCATTCAAAATTTACTAAGACAATTTAAAATTATGATAAGAATAATTAATTCTGATGGAACCCGAGACACGTATGCTTACCCTAATGTTGTACTCGCATCATGAATTTGTTACAAACACGACATAATATATTTTACTATTATTATTATAGTATAAACTTCTTTGACGACCGAATTGCATTAAATTTAATATTTTACACGTATTATAATATACTACGTTTAATATAGTCAAAACTTTTGGTCGTGATTAATAACTTCGTCGATTTTAACAATAAATATTATTTAGTTTGGTATAATAGTTTTGTTTGGATACGATTTTGTAACTTTATGTATATTGACGGGATAATCTGGGAACGACTAGACAACAGTCAGTATAACGAAGGATGGTTTCAACATTTAATTATATTAATGTATACATATATGTATTGTTATATCTACATTATACATAGCCGCAACTTTGTTAATAGTAACTATGTAACATTTTTATAAATTACATTTAAATATGTTATGCCAAATCATTATATCAATACGTTTAAATTTGATTTTTAATTTAAAAACCTAATAAATTTTGTCGTGCATGCCAATTACTCTATATTGAAAATTAATTTTGTAGCTTAACTAAAATATCTAGTATACCGTATACCAAATAAGTATCTTGTATGTAATATATAAAGGCTAAACAAAATTAAATAATCTTTTCGAAAATTTTAAATGTATAAGTGTAATATTATCTTGAATATAGTTACTTTTTTTTATTGTCTTACATATCCTTCGATAAATAAAATAAATATCATAATCATTTTACTGTTAACTAATTATTGTAACAGTTCAAAACAAAAAAAGAATGATGATAAGTTTGTGAAACGTGTTATTATACTCAAACTTACATTAGTGAATATATTAGAATGATATTATAAAGTTACCAGATTATGTAACAGTTTTAGACATTATAATATTATAGTATAATAATTATTCCATAGTCAATATATTTTAATAAAGGCGTATAAAGAAATATTAAAAAAGTGCTATTTTTAACTCGCCTACTATATATGATTTATAACATATTTTTATCTGTTGAAATTTTGAATTGTATTTCAAAATGTAAATTTTTAAGTGTTGTTTAAAATTTATAAATAATAAGTTATAAGTTGAAATCAAAATTTCTTCGTTTCTAAAGTTAATTTAATGCAATTTGTTCACTCAATCGTACATGTAAACATTTATAGAACACTGCAAGCCATTAGACTAGCAAATTTTTTTGGTATAAAATTCGTACGAGTCCCTCTGCATAATTTAAACGTTATTAATGATAAATTATAGACTTATGAAAGTTTTCATAAAAAATAATTTCACAAATTACATTCAGTTTATATCACAAGGGTACCCAATATTATAGAATGTGATTTATAGGTACTTAATAGTAACTTATCTATAACATTAGTCCATCAATAACACTTAACTGTATTAATAACAAAACAAATACATTTTGTGAAGTCCTATTTTAAATCATTTTATGACTTGCTTTTAATTAAATATATTAAAGGCTACTTACATTGTTTTTTGAATTTCTGATGTCTATGATGTCATCGCCTTAAAAAAAAAACTTTTTTTTTCCGTGATACAGCCAAATGAAAAGTATATACTACGACTGTATGCTACATAAACTTGACGTGTAATACCTATACGAGTTGTAGACTTGCAGTGTATTTTATTATCTAATATTAGTGTTAAAATTAGTAGATTAATAATTACAATCGTTGAATCGATAATTAATCTGTAGTATGAAAAAATGCCTGAAGCGTCACAGTCATCCTAAATCATCATCCCACCAAAGTCGTTGTCGAAGTGGAAAACATACTCTCACGTATACGACCTAATAATGTTGTACACACGTACCTACTTATGTATAATAACAAGTAATGATCCTACAATGTAGTAGCTAATGGGATGGGTACCGAAGTGTTCGTTGATGTGCAGTGAAGGGAGGACGGTGAGAGGACTACGGAACTTGCGCCGCTGTCCTTGGTGAGGACGCTAGAAAAGCGCATAAACCTACCTATATAAGCGGCTTAACCACGTATACACCAGCTATATATAGGCAACGATGTAACGCATACAAACGTAAGCCCGTTTCGCCAGCGTGTCCACGACCTTTAACGTACTGCAGCGCTCGAATTAATTTCGTTTTATTCGTACGGTTGGGTCACATATGCCTCTATTCAATATAAAAGTAGAAGAGGTGTGCTGAATATGGGATATTTTCTAGATGTGGACATGTTAAGCTATTTCGTGAATAAAGTGATAATATATTTTGAATTATATAAATTCAACTGTAATTTATGGTAAACTATTATTTCAGTAAATAGTATAATGAGGTACCTAGGTGCTATTTGCTATTTTAATCACTGCAATAATTTTGTCTCGAGTGATAAATATTAATTTTTTTTCAATTTTTATAACTACAATCTTTAAAAGATATTCTAAAGCGTAAAACTATATTTTTTTACCCAGGTATTGAAGGTTTTGTATAGCGTTATATTTAATATGAATATAATGTATATATTAAGCCATAAAATTAACTTATACAATTTGCTGGAAGCTGGGATGATTACTTAAAAAGTTATTTCGTTTTAAACTTTAAAGTAACGGTGATTGTAATATGAATAAATGGATTTTTTATCTTGTATTTAATAAGTACTTAAAAGTCAATAAGTTATGTTTTTTGTTATATAAGAGCCAGGATTGGAATTCTTTTCATTTGTTTTATAAAATTAATGATGTTTATTATATAGAATACCGAATACTTTTTTAAATATCTTTTATCCTCGTAATCCATTATTATATCAAAATATACACTTTATAAAATAAAAAAAATAATTTTTAAGTAAGTTTAATAAATTGATTGATAAATTTCCTTTATTAAAACTAGATACATCAGACATTTTCGTCTCTTTTTCGTTTCCACCTAAGTTATGTCAGCATAGGCTTAATAAGCCTATTAAGGTTTGATAATTCCGATTGTGGTCATCTCATATACTTATAATGGCGCAGTATCTATACGCAAACCACTTGCGTGTAATATGCACTTCGCGTGTTATGTACCTACACAGCACAATTATTTTTACAACAAAAATCTTATTTAGGGATTTAATACTAATTTATTAGTTATTAAATCTCTTACGTATAATACAATTGATATTATTTGTGTCCGTCATCACCTTTTGAGGCAGTAAAATAACCTATTCATTTTCCACGTTAGCATCTTTATTCTTGTAGGAAAGTCGTGGATATTTTTAATAGCAGCTAGAGGGTTAAAAGATCTAATCAGATTCTAATAATTTTCAAAATTGAAGGGAAAAATTAAAAAAAAAATTAAGAACAAACGGGAATTTATATGCAAAATTAGTTTTTGATTAAATTGGTATTAATCAAAAAAATAATATAAGCGCGAGGATATAATTAAAAATTTTTCTAAATTTTTACATGAACATTTTTATATATATAACAAAATAATGATCAAAATATTTTTATTCTTTTTAAGCAATTTATAGGCATGAGATATTTTTTTGGCAATAATAAAATTATTGTTTGGTGTCTTCATTTGACATGACATTTGATAAGAGCTATTTTGCTTAAGTAAAATATTATTATAATAATATATGTGTTAAATTAGAATTCAATTATATATTATACTGCTGTTATATGCAGCGAGTATACACAACGTGTCTGGGGATGCGCGTGCGCAAAACAGTGGTCGTGAAATAATATCAGGCGGCGTCCTAGGCACTTGGCAGGTGCACGCTATACACGGTATTTTAGCCACCGCTGACCTACTACTACCACTACCACTAGTACTACCACTAAGCGTAGCGTGTCGATATGTAAAAAAATATAAACGAAAAAAAAAACAAAGCGTATAGTACGTCGCCGCCCTCAGTTCGACCGTATCTATTTATAATAATAGTTTCGTCGAAATACGATTCAAGTCTGCAGTACGTGCGGCGTCATGTTAAATAGACACCTAACGCCACTACGGTGGCGGAGGCGCAGTCGCGGGACGTGTTTAGTCCAGATAAAAAAAGTAATAATTGGTATCAAAAAAGATAAATATTATTTTCTAGTTATTTACCTAGAAAATAAAGAAAATATTATAAATTAATCATACAAATAAGTAAAATAAATTTAATTTTATATTAAAAATTAAGAAATACATTCCTAATATTACTGTATAATATGTTACAAATTAAGAATGTTATCAATAAAAATATTTTTTTGTAACTGTGTTAAATAATTGTTTATTTTTACTAATCAAATTAAATGTTTTTTTCAAATAAAGTTTATAATCCGACATCATATTAACGTCATTCACTTAATGAAACTGTTTTATTGATTTTAACTACGTTAAAATATAATATTTAACCCTTCATAGGTTTAATTTTTCACGTTTTTTCATTTCATCATACAAGATAAAGATTTTGTGTTATTCCGTATTTAACGTTATGTAAATATAACAAACGATATTTATCTAGATAATATAACCTAATAAAACACCAATATAAATGTAATCTAAATAATTCTAACACTTTAATCACGAGTATCGAATATTTAAGTAAATAAAAAAAAACAACTGTTTTCTAGATTATGAATTAAATTTACTTAAGATTAAATCAGTTAATTTTTCTCTATCCAAAAAAATCGCATAATAGGTAATCGTGAGTCATCTACAGTCTACACAAGTATGGCTAGACTTGAGGAAATGTAAGCTATGTAGTTTAGATCGCCATTTGTTATCGATTTCGCCGTAACTTATTAATATTACACTATCGAATTTGCTGAACTTTATAATATAATATATATTTATTCCATTGTCTATCATATTATAAAACATTTAAACTGATATTTGTAGTCAATTCATAACAAAAAAAACGTTGTTGATTATTCTAACTACAACATTAATATAATTATATTCTAAAAAAAAAAAAATATTTATACAAAAACATTGACATATTCAATAAATGGACATATTACATCGATTTAGTATTTAAGTTCAAAAAATCATTTTTTAAGTCTTAACTAAAATACATAATTAGTTTAAATAGTGACTATATTCATCCTAGAGGGAGGGGCGTTTGCTCCCTTTTATTCGCTATAATGTTATATACTATGGCACAATTGAAGAATTATTGTCACATAATAATCACAATAATAATACAGTCAGCAGAATACACGCGAACAATAAGATAATAGCTAAATAACGCAGTGTATCCTGAATTATATTGCACCACAAAAGAGGTGCTGTCCGTGGTTATAATATTAATATTAACATAGTCGTTTAAAACATAAACGACCCGACTAGCGATAATCAATATTACGCGAACCGGATAGAAACGGACGGAACGTACTTGTATAAATTGCGGCAACGACTGAAAAATATTATTATAATCACTGCAGTGGTACACAATACTTAATGGATCATTTGAACAAAACCTATTGTCATTGATCATAAATATTTATAATAATATGATTAAGCACATTTATGTTCTATTTAAAGTTATAGGCAAACATTAAATATTTTATATATTGTAATAGCTTATCTTATAAAAATATACTACTTCAAGTACTCACAGTACGTTATTTTTAGAATTTTGCAGATGATCAACATCATAACTTTATAATACACCATTATTATTTTCCACCATCCAATTATACTACATTATTATCGCAACATGTAATGATAGTTGTGGTCGCGGTCGCTGCACGTAGCATGTATATATAATTTAATATGAGAGACGACAAACGCGCAACATAATAATATCTATATAAATTTCACAAAGAAAAAATATATAATATTATTAATATAGGTGTTATCCACCGTTAATTATTTATCATATTTATTTTATAATACAATATTATATTGGCTCTCGGTATGCGTGTTTCTGGAAATAATATAATTTAAAAATATTATTTGTCTTATATCAATAACATTATAATATCATATTACTATAATTTCATTCAACATACATAAAGCTTATCTTTGTCAACTTTATATACTATTTTTATTTTTAATCTATGTAAATTTATACGCTAAAAATAGTTATTAAATATGTATTGATGATTTATTGTTATAAATTAAATGTTGAAACCAACATTTTATTTGTAGTTATTATTTAGCTGCTGTGAAAGAAAGAATGCGAATAGAAATTGAAAAGACATATTTTATTTTATTGAGCCGATAAAATAATGAATGAAATAATCAAGGATTAGTTAACTGAAAACAAGGTAAGTGATAGATACCAGCAATAAACAAAAAAAATAAAGAATACAACTATTGTTAAATATGATGCCCGGAATCAGAGATAACAATGTCTACACGATAAAACCAAAACAATAATAACATAGAGGAAAGATCCTTCAATGAAATCTACGGAGGACCCATAAATGTTGGACACACAGGGAAAACAATAAATTTAAAAAAAATGTGAATCGACGGATTGAAATATAATATATGAAAGTGGAGTGGTGAAAAGAGAAAGATATACCTATTATATTATTTTAGTAAACATATTTTAAAGTTGTATATGCACGAAGAAGAATATTGATGAAATTAATGACATTATAATAGATTGGAAACATTTTTGGATGGTAACATGTATAGGCTTTATAAAAATAGATACAAAAAATAATAGGTATAATATTAATGAACTATAATTGCATTCAACCACTTATAATACAAAAGGCAACATTTTTTTTAATTAATTTATTTGTTTTTAATTCAAAACGTCATTAATAAATTTTGTTTTGTTTTTGTGGGTGGGTTTTAGGATTTTACCTCAGGTTGGGGCTTGCAAAAAAACCAGCTGGCTGATATAAAATAATAATGAAACCAATGACCTTTGTGGTTGAAGCCTTTTTTTCTATAGTTAAACACAAAAAAATAAAAATTTCTGCGACCTAATTTGAATTTGTAAAATACAATATTGTCGTCTTATTATTATCGCTATTACAATATTGTCATAACAGTTACGTCTTCCTTGATCATAATCATCTCCTGCTTGTGTGGTAAAATCGTCTTGCGTTCACTTACCATATGAACAGTTCTCGATCGATTGAGTAATATTTCATCGAAGAAGGACACCTTTGTCGACTACTGTTTCATGCAATGGAAATATTGTTATTATTATTATTATTAAGCGTCCATCGCATTATGTACATTTATATATATATATATATATAGATAGATAGATTCTATTGTGGTATCTGGTTCACCGTTTAATTTAAAAGCGGCTGCTGTCGCATTGTTAAATTGAAAACGAGTCGAGCGAAATGTCGAGGGACGTTTGGAAAGGTAGGTAAGAGGAGTGGCGGGACTGGGGTGGTCGAAAAACATCCCTCTCGCAGTCCCCCGGAGCCACTGTCTATGGTTACCACCAGAGAGGACCACGAGTAATTGTGGTAGTGGTGGTGGTGGTTAAGGGAATGGAGGAGTGGCCGTCGAAGCGGCTTCGGTTATTTTTTTCGATTACAATTTTATTGCGCCCGTCGTATAATATAATAATGTACACGTATATATTATATAGAAACAGAGGTGCTATATAGGTGGTGGTGGTAGTGGTGGTAGCGGCTGTATATAATAACATACGATAAAAATTTGTTATTTTCCAAAAGCGAATAATATATTACATTATTATTATGGTTGTGTTGTGTGTTTTTCGATTCCAGTTTTGGTGATATACACGAAACGCGCATAAATTATTATTCCGATCTGATCGCGACATTGATCTCACCCACCACCATCACTGTTTATGATACAGTTTCAGATAGGTAATAGCCAATTATAGGTATTGGTTTTTATGCCAACCGCAGCATGACCGACCAACGTGCGACGTCCGTTTCAAAGTGGAAATTGGTAGCATGACGTATAAATGTGTAAACTTATGTTATATTGTATTGCGCTGAGTAAGGAATAACGATAGACCTAAATAAAGATATACGATACTCATGGGTTGTCAACAAATATCTGGACACCACCAAAAAAAATATGATTACACGTCACCAACCGCATTCCACACATGTCGACCAAATTTATAATATCTCATTGATAATAAACTAAACAAAAAAAAAAGTTAATATTTTAGAAAATATTTTATAATCGTTTATTTACAAATAAAGCAGCATAAATTAATATTTGTCGAAATTATTTTGCCATGAGTAGAGGGGGTGTTAAGTTAACACAAGTTGTCATAAGTTATATAAGTTATATAGGTATTACGTTTACTTCACATAATATGTATTTTAATTTTGTTGTTATAATTATATATTTTATAGAATAAAAAGAAAACCTAACACCTTTAGGCTATACTATTTTAAAATACTTTAAACACAGTAAGCTTAAAGTAGCTTCTTAAAATGAATCATATGTTTGAGTTATAAAAGGCAGGTATAAAATCAAGATATTTAGATAAATGCTATGTACATTGTTTGATATTCTATGTGCACATTTATGAATGAGATATAATAATTTTTACATTTATTTTTGTTCTTTCGTCTTTGCTAGATTAGTTGATAAGAACCGTTTGATTAAAACTACAACAGAACAAACTGCTGGTAAACAGTTGTTTCAGACAGAATATAATATTATATATTAAAATAAAATATTTTCAATACGCTTTCAGCATTAATATTTATAAACAATAAAAAGATGTAGTCGCTAAATTATTCACATCAAATTGTTCCATCTTTCAGCATGTTAAGTTTGATATTATTTTTGTAATATTTATTTACATTTTTTTTCTTTTCAGAAATTGAGGATGCTGCCTGATCCACTACCACAATTAAATTAAATAAATAAATATTGGTAAGTACATTTCATTGAAATAACATTTTTTTTTTTTAATTCATTTGAAAAATAGTAAATTATTTTACAATATTATTCACTTTATACTAACCAAATTATAATAAAATCGATTTATGAATGATTTTTATTCGAAATAAAAAATAACGAATGACAATTTTTTTATGGTAGAACATATTATATAATTTAATAGTGATAAAGCATTATCAACTATAGTAGGTATGTAGTAGGTAATAGGTATACATATAATACAATATATATTATATATAACATAAGTATAATAACTAATTTTTTTTTTTTTAATAATATATTTTATTGCTTTAGTTGTGATATACAATTCGTTTTAATCTCCGTCGTTCAAATTCGTTGTCACATTGACAATATAATACTAATAGGTTATTGGCTTTGTTGTTAACACTCTTGGTGTAGTATTATTTGTAATAATAAATAATTTAATGATTCGAACGACCATTTCCTATTTTTAATAATTATTATATCTTATAGCATTATACTCAATGTTATTGTTGGACGGCTAAGCTAGCCAAGTGCACTAAATAATATTTCTTATTATAATATAAATGTATTATATTTTGGATATTATAGTAGCTGTAATTATGATTTATAAGTTTGATATTGATGGATTACTTAACATCTTGCATGTGTATGTGTATTCAATATTTGCATAGAATAATATGTAGGTATGTACTTGGTAGGTAACTTGTTTTTATTTGAAAATAATAAAACAGGCTCGTTAATAAATATAGTGATTAAATAGTATAAATACGGCTATTATTATTGGACATGAGATTCAATTAAATTTATCGAAATTGTGAATAAGGTATTCAATTAAAATGGACGAATTTAGGAAATGCTATACTTACCACCAGTTGCCAGATATATTGATTATTGTCATCATATACCTTATTTAAGATAATTGTATGTCTTTTTTGTATATATTTGATTTGATATTGCATAATTAACTCAAATATCTTTACAATATTGTGCACTTCATTAATAATCCAATAATAGTATGGTACTATCAAAATGTATATTCCGTATTGGGGTCTATTTGCTTTCTATAATATAACGATAATAACATAACGCACCTACGTTGATGCAAAGTGGTTGTATATAAGGGGTTGAGAATAATTTCATAAATAAAAAGTTGTTGTTTGTACAACGGGGGGTGGGGAAGAGGTTGGACAAACTCGATTTTAGTAACAATTGAATTAATTTAAAAACAAGAGTCTTGTTAGAGTTTGAAAAAAAAATTCCAAATACGTTAATAAGTAATTCCCTATGTAAAAAAGTTAAAATTAACTTAACCTAAACTTTGTTTGTTAATTCTTTGGAGTCTAAAGAAATAATTATAGTTGTATGTGTTGTTGAAAGTTTTTCAACAGCAAAAATTGTTGTGCTGTGATGTGAACGACTGGGGAAACTGAAAGCACGTAAGATCGCAACGGGGTTACATGTATTATTATATACTATAGTATTATATTAATATAGTTCCGAAATATGGAGTGCGGGGTGATTTTTTTTTTGACAAATTTTGTATTTCTAGAAATTATATTTTTCTATATTTATAATAAGTATATATTTTGACTCTTATTTTATTTATTTAAAATATTTTTTTTTGTAGTATTGGTAGATTATAATAAAGTGATAATTATTCTTGTGGGTTAAAAGTTTAGATATTATTAGGTTGTACAGGAGAGGCTCAGCTCACGGAATTTTATTTAAAATACTTGCGAATAAAATAAATGATGATTCTATAACTAGTATTTTAAAACTAACATAGTATTTGTCACTAAAAAATGCTGAATAGTTTAATGTCGTGATGTAAAAGACATAAAAAATATACGTTTTATACACATACCTTACAACCAAAAAATGCAAACAATTACTGAAAAAAACACTCATCACGAAAAAATAACCTTGTATCACGTCTAAAACTTATTATAATAATTTAATGTATAGAATAATGTCTGGAACTAAACGATATAATAACTCCGCTACTTTATCGAGATCTGGCGATCAGTGGATAGCACCGTTATTCGTCACCCAATTTTATAATTATAAAATGGTGCAAATATTACTTGATCTGAAATCGCCAAAATAATAATTTATAAAAGTTGTATGGGTTGTACTTATGTAAAAAAAAAAAAAATATGAAAATAACATGTATGATAATATAATATTATAATACGAGTATCTTAAAGTATAATATGTACCACAAAACACTTCATGCGACAAACTTTGATTGAATAAATATGGTTGCTTATATAAGCTTGGGGGTTAATAAAATACATATTTTAAGAATTTTTTTAGATTTTTAATTCTTTCATAGCATACGTAATATTATTTGGGTTTTCCCGAATTTCATAAATTAATTTTATCATTATCGGATAGGTTAATTCTTTATAAGACCTTTTTATCAATTAACCGACATGGTTTTGATCATCAAAATCCTATTTTTACAGTACTAAATTAGAAATAAGTAATGATTAATATAGATATCTAGTTACACATTAAATACATTATTATGTAGCTAAATAGAAATAAGTTTGTACTCTATAATTTAAAAAAAAAACTATATACCAAATAACAGTAATCATACCTTATATAGTAATAAGATGATAGCATTATTGATTTTTTTATGATTTAATCATAGAAAACAATAGTGAGGGTAATTTATTATGTATTCACAAATCAATTATAAAATATATTTTTATTTATTAATATTTTTATAAGATTTAAATTATGCATATAATAAATCCTATAAACTTTATTTATCGGTTGGTCATAGACTTTCAAGTGTTATTTGCTAGGCTGATGAATTTTTAATTTGGTAACTATTTGTCTTTAGCCGAATTTAAATAATTTTGAGAGCACCGCCGTTAGTAGACTTGTTTTGAGGAAAAAATTATAGTAAAATGTATGTCAGTTATTTTTTGTTTATGTATCATTGGTGTATGTGTGTAATTTAATATAACTATATAAGTGTATTTGAGTGTGATATTGAAATCTTATCGTCAGTTTATCGAATGAATTGTTTATTTTTAAGTCATGCACACGGTAATCGCGTATGCACTTATGTATGCACAAATACTTTTTACACAATAATGGTAATTTTTTTCTAGCCAATAAAAACGATACATTGTTATCTATGTTAAATAATGATTAAAAAACAAACTAACTTGAGTCGATTTAGTTTTTTTGTAGTCAATTTCCCTGAGTAATCAGTTGTATGATACGTACATGAGGATGAAAAATATACTTATGGCATAAATATTAAGTATTTATTCATTGTTGCTTATACATATTTATTTTAATTTGAACGATTTAATTTCTGATACATTAATGTGTATTATTTTAATTCACTTTGATATTTAAAAAGACATATTTTAATTGAAGATCAGTACTATACCGATTCTGATTAAAATGTAACCTAAGTAAATATATAAGTATAAATTAATTTGTATTCATTTGTGCGTTCATAAGAAACGGCCAAAACTATATTATATTTAATTATTTATGTTTGTAATGTATGCCCAATATTCAATTTTTAAACGGTGTTTATAAATTAACATGTTACATTTAGATAAATAAGTGTAAAGAATGTGTAAACGTAAACTAAAATTGAATAAAAATAGAAGAAAGTAAAAGAATCAAATTGAAGATTAACATGTATTGAAATGGTTAGCTATGCCTAATACTTCATGAATGGAATTATTGTGGTTTTGATAATTTGTGTTGGTAAATAGCTAGTGGCTTATAGCGTTGGAGGAAGGAACAAGGAGGTAGATCAAGGCAAGGAGGTCAAATAAAGTTGAAATCGGCTTCGTGGCGCCAGGAAGAGATAGTAGAATTTTTGAGTGAATTAAAGATAAAGGAGAGTATAGTCGTGGAAAGGATGTTGTATCTTGAGAACTATTATATATAAACATACGGTCGGGTGCGCGTGAAATCGGAAATTTACTACCGGACTCAGTGCTTTTCCGGATGGACGAAGACATTTGTACACGTACGCGCGAACAGCGGTATAATAATATACGGCTACTGTTTTGGGTTCGACGGGTGCGCTTTTGGTGTGGCGATCGATCGATCTGTGCACATTCAACTCGAAGATTTATTATTGTAACTGCGCACCGCTAAGATATATTGTCCAGGCGGAGTCTGCGATCTTCGTGCTATCCGTCTCCATCTCTCCGGACCCGTTCTTCACGCGTACCTACCTGATAGCAGTTGTATATATATATTATACATTCATGGAATGTCTGGAAGTTTAAGCGTTTGAATAAGTTTTTATGGTGGTTACAGAAACGAAACGACGAAACGAACGCAGAAGAAGTGTCAATCAAAGGTGGATGGGTTAGTTAATTGAAAAAAATTAATTAGTCAATTGGGTCATGTAAAAGTTAAAAAAATTAATAAAAATAAAACGTTATTAAAATATTAAACAAACTGTCATATATGTATAATAATTTAACTCTAAAAATATAGTGTATATTGTGGAGACAAATACTAACAAAACTATAAATATATGAAGTCTATAAGAATTTAATTTGTATATACCTACTTTTTTATATAATTAACCAAATCATACATAATATAATGATAGTGAACATTTCAATGTTTTAAATATTAATAACCAAATATTTTATTAAAAATAAATCCTATACTATTTCTTCTTATTATACATTATTCCAATGTGGCTATGGATATAATTTCATTAAACTAGAATTAAAATCAAATAATTTTTTCAGTCACTTTGAATATTGAAATTATAACTGTGTGTAAAGGAGATGCTAAAAAAAGGGTTTAGGAAATTTAGTTAATACCTAGGTTTTCGTTTTTTTAACACCGTAACTAATGAAAGATTTTCATTAGATTCAAACCTTTGTACAAATTATAAAGATAATATTATAGATTTTAGATTATGAAACTACGTGAACTAAGAAAATTTATCTATAAATTAAAAATAAACTAAAAATGTACAATTAAAAATTATTTTTCTTATACAGTATAATATAACACAACTACAACAAAACAACAACAACAACTACATACAATTCGATCGAATGTATTCTTAAAAAAAACAATTTCTTGTAATGTAACCATAATAATATTATGGTCTTGTTCAAATAAAATAAAATACAACAAACGGAAATGTATACATCAATAATAAGTTTCCGGTTTCTCATTATTTTTTTTTTTTTGTCATCGTCTAATTCGTCAATTTTGCTATTACGCGTTCCTTGTTCAAATATCACAGTTTCACAACAAGAATTTGTTTGTTAGATGATGGGGTACACTAACCAATGCATTAGTTTCCATCATTTTTTAATATGTTAATCTGAATTTAAATATCATAATATAAAGATTTTAGACGTTTTAATTTAAAGTCCCAAATAAAATGCACTTGAAATTCCAATTAACATACCTACTGAATATGATAAAAAATATTTTAAATTCATAATATGTTATTTTTAATATTTAAACAAATTTAATAAGTATTAAGTCTTATGAAAAATAAAAACTTTTTTTTTGTTTTTATTAAGTTAGAAAAAGAAATAAGACAAATATTTAGTTTATTTAAGCGGGTATTTAAAAATTACTAAAGAAAATCATACAGTTATATTTTTTACAGTCTGTAAAAAATTAAAAATAAATTCATGAAACGCATGTTAAGCATTGTAATATTTTAACATTGTTAAAATACCTTGATACGCCGTAAACAGCAATACATAAAAAAAAGTTACCTAAAAACAAACAAACAAGTTACCAAAAAAAAAAAAATTAATTTAAAAATAAAAATAAAAATACTAATTAAAAGTTTTAAAATTGAATTCATTATTATATAGTTCAAAGGATGAGCTAGAAAATCTAGGTCTAACATAAGCTATAAAGTATATTTTTATAAAAATTTACTAACATAATTGTTATAATAAGTACATATTAATTATTATTTATTAATTCAAGTTGGTAAAATTAAAAAAAATTAAATTAGTATTTTGATTTTTTTCATTAACAAAATAGGGGTATAATATTCTGCACAAGGGAGTTTGAAATAAGTGTGTCATTTATACATTACTTACTGTTACATTGCTTTTGTATTTTTTCTATACTTAAACTTATGTTACACTAATTATGCTGCCGTTACTAGTTATAATATAATATATGTAGAGTATTAGCCGTTTATAGAATATAATTATTAGTACGTTTGTTTATGCATGTAATAATTTTTATTATATTATTTGAACGTAAAAAACAATGAATAGCTCGTTAATTTAATTACATTCTCTTATAAAGAGTGGTGTCTTATTATTATAACCCCGCAAAGTTTAAATTTATATTGAACTTGTACGTAACCTTGCCACCCTTCTGTCCTTGCTGTATGCTCACTGTTACTTTGCTCCCGCATTATTTTTCCGAAGCGCACCCTTTACATTAAACAAGTTATCTATTATAGAAAATTAAAATGAAATTAATTAATCCGTTAAATGTAATCATATCATCGTGTTTTTGATTTTTATTTATGTATAAATAATACAAAAATTTCCATTGTTTTTTTATAATGTTTTATAACACATTCTGTTTTGTACTTTTGTATATATTATTTACCATGCATCAATACCATATAATGTATACTGCATTTTTACACAAGTCTTTTCAGATTATTTTATAATTTATCGTTTTTATCATTCGCTAAATATAGCAGGATTTTTCTTGTATAACAATATAATAGACTGTTTCTATATTTTTCTAATACTGTTCTTGGGAACACGGAATATAGTTTTTTAATATTATTATGAAATAAAAAAAAAAAAAATTGCCATTTGAAAAATTAAATGCAACTACGTTGAATAATTAATGTTATAAACGAGATCGCTAGTAAAATGGATCACTCCGAATACTTACTATTTTGAGCAAAGGATAGGGTCCAATGGGAGAGTGAATGAAAGTCTGTTCTGCAAACATTTTCCTAGTGTTTCGTTCGCTGCAGAAGAGCTTACAGTTTGGTATCGATGACATACGGTGTAGGCATGGTATAGCTACTTATTAGTTTATATATTATTATATTATAATTATTATA
Organism: Rhopalosiphum maidis; assembly: GCF_003676215.2. Lineage (NCBI taxonomy): Eukaryota > Metazoa > Arthropoda > Insecta > Hemiptera > Aphididae > Rhopalosiphum > Rhopalosiphum maidis. The sequence goes on along the minus strand of NC_040878.1, from coordinate 80,305,170 downwards.
CATTTATACTGTGTATGAATGACATAAGCTTGATGCCACACCGGACCCAATTGTTGCGTATAATGTCTGTCTGGAGATCTTAATCGGCTATAATATTACTCTCGGGATGACGCTGCATCATTTCGTGTTGAATTTTCCGTAAAATTATGACATATATTTTTCAGTAAGACAATAATATTATTATGTTTCACTATTGTAGTGGGTCGAGCACATACGCTTATCGTGCGTATGCATAATTTGAGTAATTGTGGATTTTTATCACGAAGTTGTCACGACTTTATACATGTTAAGGTAACAGCAATGTTGTCCAACTGTGATTCTAGAGAGGATTTAAAAAATAAAAATTATTTTTGTTGTGTCTACGTATATATTTTGTTTATATATGTTATTAATTACAGGTATTATAATATAATGGCATCATGTGTGGATGATTTAAAGGGTTTAATAATTTCGCATCTCACAGGATAGATTTTTTAATTGTTAGATTTGTTATTGATGGACGCTTTTTATTCACACAAATTATACAATTTTGATAATTTTGTTTGTTTTGAATTTTAAACTTGAAAACATTTTTAATTTAAACTCATCTTAGCTTTAGATATATTTACATAACATTTTAAGAACATTAATACTAACTATTTTAAACTGTCTTCTTCATCTAAGTTTGCTTTATCATTCTTAGTCTAAAAACAAATAATAATCTTTTAACATTGTGTATATTTATGATTTCATTTTTTTTTTTTTTAAATAATGTTATTTATAAATAAACGTTTCTTTGTGTATAATAATGATTTTTAAATATGAGAGCATACATATTTACTAGTAGTTTTGATTGTATAGTTGGTTTATCTATGAAGTTGTTTACATTATGAAAATACACCACTGGGGCTATCAAATAACCGTCCAAGCTTATGTGATATTTTCACTACCCCATGTGATGCAACTTCGAGCTGGAATCGACACCCTGGGGATCATATCGTCTCTTGGGTCATTTTTTTTTTTTAATCGCTTCGATTTCAAGGATACCAAACCTTCAGTATATGTTATATCTTTACGAATATGCAATATATAGTGACACCAGTATAGTGAATTTACCTTTCCTCAAATTATGACAACCTCCTAAAATAATAAACAATCCATTAACTAAATATTTATTTGAGAATTATTAAGAATTATTATCTAAGTGTTGATTGGGTGTTCTTAAAAAAAGATTATGATTCTCTTTGTTGTTTATATCAACATTCAATGAAAATATCAGTTTTCGGAACACGTCTCTGCATTATATCATATTAAATTACCTTTTGAATTTAGAATTTAATTTTTCTATTATTACATTAATACAATATAATGTAAAAAGTAGGAAACATCAAAAATAACCTACACCTTTAAGATAAGCTTGTGATGGTGGTGGGGAGTTATATATACTATACATAATACATGATTAAATTAAATTGTATAACATAATAATTAATAAATATAATTTAACTATAATTCTTGATTTTAATATTATCATTAATAATATTTTTTTTTACATCAATTGGCAAAATTAACAAAACCAAGAATATTTATGAACTTTTGACCAAAACTTGTATTAGTGTATTTATATAGCTTTAATATAAAGTAATCTTACTTTTCTTATGGGTTTATCATTCTGTTTAGCAAAGAAAAAACTAGACTTTTTTCTAAACAAATATTATATAGCATATTTTTGTAGGGCAATTTAAGCGGAAGCACTTTACATTTTTTATAATTTAAATATGTAGACCCAGTGAGTTTGTACTTTATTAAATACATACGAATTGTGCTATTTTGTTGTCCCTTTAATGGATTAAGAACATTTTTAGAAGCACTACCCTAAATTACTATACCATATTGCATTACAGATTGGTATAATGAAAGATAAGCTACCTTTAGAGTATGAGGTGAAATAATTTTTAGTTTATGAAATTTAAACATTATAGAACACAATTGATCTATTAAACTATTTATATTAATGTTCCACTTAAGGTTATAGTAAAATATTAGTCCCAACTATTTAATCATTTTAATTATATTATTTTTTGAATAGTTACACTTTGATACGTTTGAACCTTTATGTAAAGTGATTTCTTCAAAAGGTGATAAAATATGAATTATTGAAAAAATCATGAATTTTGTCTTGGTAAAATTCAAAGATAGATTTTTATTATTTAACCACTTAATTACTTTATTAAAGTTTAATTCAGGTTTTTGTATTAGATTTTTTCCAATTTGTACCAGATAATAACATAAAATCACTATACATATCGCTATGGGCACCCACAGGAAATTTATCAGGAAGGGGCATAATGAAATCATATAGCAGCCCCTCACACTTAAATAAAAATATCGATGAAATATTTATAAATCAAAATAAAAGTTAAAATGTTCAACATTCTATTTGAATTCCAGGGGGGGGGGCAAATTTCCCGTCTTTGCCCCCTTCGGGCGCCTATGCATATCGCCTGCATACATAATTATTTTTCCATCAAAATTCATATTATCTTACAAACTATGTATATACACAACAAACAAAATTGGACCAAAGATACTTCCTTGTAGTATACCGTACCAAGTCCTGTCTTTAAACACTATTAACATTATTAGTTTATTTCCTCTTATAAGGATAATTTTAAACCAGCTTAAACCAATTCTACTAATAACGTAGCTATTGATAACTTAGAAAAGAAACTGTAATTTATCGTACTGAAAGCTTTCGCTAAATCGTAAAATATAGCGAATTCTTTATCATCTTTATCGAATGTTTTTGATAAATATGCTTTAATAGCATATAAAGCAATTTCGGTACTTCTTTTAGGTCTAACACCATATTGGTTTTTTGAAAGGTGACTATTTATTTTCTAAATAAATCTATCAGACGTGCTTAGATCATTTTTTTAAAAATGTTTAAGAAGTGACTCAACATATATATTGGTCGGCAGTTGTTCATATTATTTTCTTTACTTTTATACAGAGGTTTAATCATAGATATTATGAATATATCTGAAAATACACCACGTTGCAGACTTAGATTAAGTATATGTGTTAAGGGTTGTAAATTATATAAGATGCTGTATTTTTTAGGATTTTAATATTAATTATATTGTAACCACGAGCTACTTTAAAATTGTTTATAATACTCATGATTTATATCGAATTAATTTTGAAAAAAAAAATGTATTGGAATTAATCTTAGATAATATTTTTCACCAGCATCATGGTCGAAACATTCTTTTATATTATTTGCTAAATTCTATCCGATTATGAAAAAATAATTATTAAAATTATTAGGCGCAGTTAGGGTTTTTTTTATGTACCTATAAATTTATTCGCTGTTATAAATTGAAAGTTTTATTTCGTCTTTATCAGTATTAGGTTTTTTTAGTTAAATATTTTATTAAATTCTAGGCCTCCGGAAACACGTCAAAATCATTATAATAATTTATTTTAGCCTTTTTAATTATACAATTTAGATTACATCTATATTTTTTATAGTATTTGACGTCATCTAATTTTTTAACAACTAGATTCAGATTTAGGTATTTTAAGACTCTTTAAACTATTTATATCAATGTGTATACTGTATATATAATATATAATAAGTACTTAATTTATGTTAGAGATATTTTATAAAAATCAATTCATTTCTTATAATTTAATATATCATATCTTTATTCATAATTTTAAATTTAATACTCTAAGATTTCATGGATTTCTCTTTATCTTTAATGAAAATCGGAATACGCAGATATAAAGGTAGCAAAATGACCAGAAAAATCTGTTTGTAGTACACCAGCTTCAGTGAACTAGTATTTTTTTTACTATTATTTACTTTATAGAATATGTGATCGATACATGAGATTTTATTAATATTGTATGCCTTTATGCTTATAAAGACACTTAGGTACTTATATGTAATGTTTTATTTTACGGCCTAACAATAATATAATGATATAATAATTTAAATTATAATAATATGGGTATGAGTAGACCACCACTATTTTTAGGCATCTGAATTTATTTCAGAGGAGTTTGAAAATTATATTTTTCTCAAATATCCAAGACCCTGTATTGTTTTACGTTTTTCGTTTATTAACAGTGCAAGTTCTTAAAATATAAAAATTAAAAAATTAAAATTAAAAACGTTGTGCTTTGTTTAAGATGAATAAAAATTATGTATCCATACACCATTAAAAATTAAGAAGTTATAAAATTTAAAAAAGGTTTAATAGTTTATATCAGTAGAATGTTGGACGTTTTAAAAGTTTCACGAAACTCACTAAATTGCAAATTATCATAATATTTGTAGAAATAATCGGCCTTCTTCCGAGAAGGAAACTGAAGCCACCTCTGATGTTACAAATTATTTTCGCAGAAATAATGTGCGTTTTCGTCAAAAGGATTATAAAAAACAGGTTCAATATATTATTGAAAATGTATAGTGAATTGAAGATAAATTGTGGATTTCTTGAAAAATTGTTTAAATTTACTCTACTATAATATTTTTTTTTTTAAATTTTACTACATTTTTTTTTTAGTTTTAATTTCCTAAAGATACTTACTTTTTGGATATTTTTCCAAATCTAAATTTTAAGAACATTCATTACGGATCATTAACATAGGATATTGTTTTGTGTATAAATGTACAATATTTATTGGTGCTAGTATACGTATACTAGGTATATTCATTCCTATAATAGTACATATTTTATTATAATATAAATAATATAATACATACAAACAATTAATGTATAACTATATTATTATATCATACATTTAAGAACTACATTTTCAACACTAGCAACAGCTTATATAGATGTGGAAAAAAATTGTGATTTACATACTACTTTTTGATTTTTGTATTGTTATTTTGTATCATAAATAAATACTCTTGACATACATACGATGCTTTGAGACTTTTCCACAGTCGTTGAGCAATGATTATAAAATACGGAACACTAGATCGCAAAAACCTCCCCGGATAGTGCCAGGTTAATTTATAAATGTGTACACGTGTACGTGTGTGTATATGTATATGTGTGTAAATGGAAGTGTTTGTGAGTTTTATGTAACCAGTACGCGTAACGTTGTTTCGGCGTCAGATTCGCATCGAATAATAAAAATGAAATATACCATATGTAGTGTGGTCGAGAAAAAAAATTCAAAACAGAAAACGCAAGACAGAAATCAATACAATAATAGGGGTGAAATCGAATCGTTATAACCGCGAGAAGAAAAGAAAATCCATTAACGATTCGATGTAGCAGCTGCAGTACCAACATGTACCTACCTACTAAGAATGTATTTATGGCGGCTGAGAGGGTACAGAAATTTCTAGAATTTTTTTAAAAACTAATTGTTATATGCTTTAGTATTACAATGTTTTTTTTCTTATAATTAGAATAACGTAAATTATGTAAAATTTAGTTTTGAATAGGTGAGCACTGCAAACAAAACCGATTTTTACTTAAACAAGAAGCTTAGTTCTAGACTGCTGTCCAAACTTCCAAATCTAAACTGTTTATTTGCTATCTGCAATTGAATACATGAGGTATGATCCAAAGGTTAGGTCACACTGATTACATTTTGTGAGATGAGGAAATACTTATACGACGTTTGTGATTTCAAGAAAATTACATTTTGTATTATCGATAACGTGAAGCGTGATATTTACGGACAAAATAAAACTTTTACTCTAAACTAATGGGCAAATCGATAAAAAGAGTAGTTTGACCCCCCTCACAGTAATTGTGCGTTCTATATTATATGATAGATATTATTACGTTATGCCGATAACATAAAGAAAAACGCAGTAAGTTTTAATCTAACATGGTGCAGTCACCAACAAAAAAGGACCAAAGAATCACTGCTCAGAAATATTATTATCTATTTTTATTGTCATTTTGTGCGTGACATATTAATCTTACTGTATTGTCCATTTTGGTGAAAAGTTTCCACTCAAAAATCATCATATATTTTGAGTTTTGTTTGATCTATGGTAGTTGTATATTATTATATGCATATTACAGATTAAATATTCAAAGCCGAGGAAACGAGATAATACATAATATTGTATTAATAATTATACCGTAGTATTTTCTATTTAATTATTATTGACATTAACATATTATTGTATTACGTTTGTGCGTTTTAAAACATGTTTTTATTAAAACCATAATATATCATCTATATGATTAATTATTATATTATTCGTTTCACTATCGGTGTAGGTCGACAAGTTTTTCATTATCCAAAGACGTTGTTGAGAAAAATCGTATTCATAATAAAAAAACGAACTTGAATTAATAAGCTAATTGTAAAATGTAATTTTTATCAACTTTTATACTATTATAATTACTCCAATTTAACATTTTTTTCTCTCTTTTACTTATACAACCAAGTTGGAATTATTCATTAATAATCTCCCAAGGCGACCGTTCGTGGTGTGCATATATAATTATTACGACAGAATACGGCAAGATAATAATTATAATAATAATAATATGAACAACGTAAGATTTATAAAAGCTGCCTGAATGTGGTGGCAAACGAATGGAATATCGTTAAAGACAGACCGAAAATGGCAGTGTAATAACTTGTGCACTTATTAATATTATTCTCCAGAAATATAAAATATTATAAATATTGCTAACGAGAATTGGACATGGATTATGACAAGTGATCAAGGGCGTTGTGACAATCTCACGGTAGCTGATCGATGTAAGGAGCAACGCATTGTTGCCCAATATAATAAAACAAAAAACTATACATTCTGTAATAATAACCATATTACATGTGCTAAAAAATGTTGATCAACGAATCGTGTAAAAAAAGAAATTATACTCTTCAGAACACTTACTATCGGTTGCATTGGTCTTTATTTTCGGATAGTATATTATATTTGACTAATCTTTAAATGTTTATAAGTACAATTTTCTGTTCACATACTTATGCGGTAATTAGTACAAATGTCTGTAGGAGCTGAATATCAAATTATTTTGCACCTATATTAAAGCTGTTCTCAACGCTCGTCAATTTCATACTTAATCCTCATAATTATGCCCTATATTGTATATAATACAATTTTAAATTACACACACACAATATAACAATTGAATATTAGCTACTATAGTTATCTCATGGCTAGGATTTTCTTGCGAATATCATTTTATCATTAATCTGTTACAATATTATTTCACTGTGCTTTACTATTTAGGCACTTTAAAAGAATTCGAATAAGAAGTTGTATTTAACATTTTGAATGATTTTTAGAAACACCTTTTTAAAATAAACCTAACTATGTATGTATTTTGTTAATATTACTTTTTTAAGCAACAGAACTGAAAATATGTAACTTAAAATATTAAGAATAATCATTATGTATTTATTAGGGCTAAGCCTAAACTTAAGACCTTGTTGGGAGATTCTATTCAATGATATCTATGTCATAATATGCCTATACTCAGATTTTCATTCTAAAAATAATATTAAAGTGTTGTGTAATGTTTACAAGAAAACGACCTGAGTACTTTTTAAAACTATTTTGAATTGATTAAATATTTCAGTTACCGAAAGTTTGAATATGTTTCAATATCTAATGAAAATTAGAAATTAAAATTTACGTACATTTGGAAATTATTATTATTATTAGTAGTAATAGTTTATGATGAGACATTTTTGAGAAAATTATTTTTAACATTTTGAGAATACCAACATGCATTAAAATTGATAGGTAATATAAAATGAAGTGTAAAGTTTCAAGTTGAATGTTTGTTGAATTACAATTTTACAGTAAAATATAAACGAAATTATTTAAAAGAAAGATTTTATAATATTATCGTCAAAATGTTTATGTTATATCCCAGTATTTGAGGTCATTAACTATTTAAAAACGCACTACCATATTTTCATCTATAACTGATTGACGTAATCATACAATTAATTATCATTTTTTATAAAAAATATTTATTTTAATAAATATTTTAAAAATATGTACATTGTATCATAGATACAGTACCTAGGGTATCGTATATCTAGATACTGTATTTAGATAACTTTTTTCAAGTATCCTACACTCTACTTATCATCATGGTATGTTTAATGCTTTTATAAATAATGATATTACTCAAATTCAATATCTTATAATTTGAAAATGTTATAATACATTAATAATTAATAACCATTTGGTTTGTTTTAATTAATAACTAATAAAATACTTCCATATACCATCTCGTTTAATTGAATCCGAACAGAAACGCGAACGCATAATCCCCGTGCTCGATGGCATAATAATAATAATATGGTCTTCAAAAGTGTCACGTGATTTAATAATTACTCATTGTATTATGCATAGACCCGATATGCAGTTGCTGTGATTAATATATTTTCTGTTCTGAGAAACCTAAATCCTTGGCGCGCAAGGGGATCACGCGCCGTGGCGATAACACGCGCGACGATTAACGTCGTCGATGTCGTAACATCCTTGTACAATACCGATAAGGATAAACACGGCTGCAGCTGGTACGCATTAAATTAATCGTCAATCTGATCGAATTATACGCGTTTACGGTGTCATTATTGTATATCATCGTAAACTAATGATTTTTCGTATTGATAAGACAGCGAAGTTTTAGTGTGCGTTGGCAGTTGAAAGTACAAAATTATATTACATCATAACCTTCAAATAACGTCTGTTACACGCCTGTGACTTTACGAAAACTAATCGAATGTTATTCTATAGAAAATAAATTGCCTGTGCTGCAGCTGGAAGTGTCACTTTTTTTTTCATAACTGACCCACTATTGGGCCTTTATTTTGACAGACAATCCATAAAAAAAAAAAAAAAAAATGCTAGTTAGCTATTTGTATTACGTTCGACTTTAATAGGTTCTTGTATAATAGTGCTTTATAATAATTATAATATTATGTTTTATCACAATGTGTTAGTGACTTATTAAGCGAAAAAAATTCATGACCTATAGTTTGGTTGTTTGCTATACTCTTCAAATGTTATACAAATTTCGTGAAAATGGTACAAAATACAATGATAATATTATGTTTGTTACTGTTCGTTTTTCCTTTTAATTGTTGAAATGCGAATTTCCATGTATAATCATAATAGTATATAAATAGAATATGAAATATCTTTAATTATCTACACATTTTGTTGATATTTCGATAATTTCATTTTGTTAGGAATCCTACAAGATTAATCAATAAGATAAATTATATTGTTACTAGGATAATTGAATTTGTCTACTAAGTTTAGATTACATTATACGAAGCTTTAAGCCTCAAATGTGAACAATATTTCATTTTAACGTCTACACTAAAGTTACCTACCGTTTAGTGTCCATTTTTTCAAAAATTAAAATGTGGAATTATTCATAATTTTAGAATATGTGCAAATTCTCATGACATTTCATTACATTAGAGAAATATCATGTAAAAAATACTGATCCAATCTAAGCATACATATATTTTAAGTAGTATTAAGAATATTGGTAACCTACAATTTTCATTGATTATTAGTGTTATTAGTGTTTTACATATTCAATTATTAACGAAATATGATTATTTTGTCTATAATATTTATGATGCTATTTAATAATTCAATACCTATATTATTATTATTATTATATATATAATATACAAGAAATATTTTTTAATAACACCGGCTATTGTGAAAAACTGAGTTTAAAGTCTTTAAGGCTAAAATTAAATATTTCTATGCTATATTATTTCATGTAAATTTATATCAGTTATTCTTAAGTGACTTACTTCCTTGAATTTCTTAAAATTACTATAAAAATGAATACATACATTTTTTTTTTTGTTTATTTAGAAATATATTGTATTAATAATGATTACATAATACATAAGCATAATTGAATAAAAATATTCCATATAATATTCTACATAATATAATCATACACACATTTTAGGTACACATAGCTTTTAAGTTTTAATCAATTAAATTTAATGAACAACATTTGTTGTAAAGATAAGGAAGTAAACGTACTAAATAATTTTCAAAATATTTCAATTTTGTTTTCACCTTTGAAAGAATTTTAGGTCGTTAAAACTAAATACAGAGCATTATAATATGGCAGTTTTTTTTTTAATCATACTGTTAGAATGTCTGAAAAATACCCCCCACTCTACCCCAAAATGAAGCACATCGTCTAACTATCCGTAATGTAATGTTTAAATATCAACTGTTATATCTCTAACACACTTAAACTAAATACATGTAATTTAAGTGTTTCGATTTAACTTGATGTGGGGAGTACTCAACAGTTTTCGAAACCTGCGTCTACCTCAATGATGAAAATACTTTTGTCCCAATGTTTTGTACTTTAGTCCATTCAGTATTAAATAATGGTCCTACTCTGGTCACCATACAATATTAGAGTTAAAACTTTACTACAAAAATATATTTCTATATTTTCTAACATTCGAGTGTATAATAATATAACTAAAACCCTCATATATCTTAGAATCCATTATTTGCCCAAATCATAAATCAAAGGAGTGACAAAAAATCAGAATTAATTTGTATATCATTTATACGTTATAAAATGGCTAAATTAATTGTCCTAACTAGTTAAACTTCCTCAACTTACATCTGATCAATGAATATATTTTATTATTTCATTTCAAACGGTCATTATACACTATATTAAACAATTCTGAGGTACTTACCCAAAATAGTCTAAACTAGAATTTTATTTTTTTTTAATCGACTTATAAATGTACTTAAAAATTTAGCTGAGTTATCTATTTTAAAAATACAATTAACTGTTGCCTAATTTTAAACTTTATTATTTTTGGTTTATTATTATAAATGTTATTTTCAAAGTTAAAAATGATACTTTCAATTACATTCAGTTTGAGGTTTACATTTTCACAATAAACAAATTTATCTTATAAGTTAATAAGTTTTTATTATTTTTGTATTATTATCAACATAGTCAACTTGACCAAGTTGAAATAAATTATTTATTCACTTTTTACTCTAGAGGCAGAGGATTATAGTTTCGAAAATGATTCATCGGTAAATAATTTAAATTTATGTATTAAATATTATATTTTATAAATATTTTTTCTTAAATTAAATTATAATCGCTGACAGACCATCGGAAATATAATATACTTAGAAGTTCGTTGTATGTCATAACAGCATTGTTCTATTTTGATGCACTTATAATGAGTACGCGATAAAAGTTGACCATAATACTTGGCTTTGCAAAGTTTCCATGAGTGAAAATTCAAACTTGGCTATGGAAAGTATTTTTATTTTTATAAACTTATTATATTATATGACTATATCGGGTGGTTAAGTTACAACCACAGGCACTTTTCTAAACTAAAAGTTTTCGGTTGGAGCAATTAGTGTAGTCTAAGTAAAGTTTCTATGAGTTACGAATGTGACTTAAGTGAGTTGGCCATACTTTATAAATCAGATAATGTATAAGTTTCTTCCATCATAGCGGCTACGTTTATTTTTATAATAATAATAATAACCGTTTGGTGGTTGTTAAAACAGAGTACAATTGTTTACATTCGTCACACACATATTGTTATCAAGACTGTGTATTTAATGCACCATAAAACCATGAAATACGCACGTACGCATGCACTGAAAATATAAACTAAAAGTTTCAAAATATGTGATATTTTGAAAATTTAGTTAAATAAATAATTCACATTGGATGTATATTTTCGGTTATTAAACAAATATAAATATTATATGAGTTTTAAGAATTTTTTTTTTTTAATATACGTATAAATTGAATTGTTCATTATCGAACACGTTTAAAATTTAACCATTTAAAGGCACCAACGTCAAAAATATCCAAAATAAAATGTTATTTTTAAATTAGTAATAGTTTAAATATTATTTATATCTCACTTAAATTGAATTATAAATGCATTTATTGATATATAATATTATATTAAATTCATAAGTCCTGATTAAATTATATAATACTATTAATATTGTATTAGATATGACCTCGTTGATTAGAGTTGACTAACTAATATTCTAGAGTATACTTAGTTATACCTAATGCATGAAATTGTAATTAAATTTATAATCAAATGACGCTAACACACTGCCCACAATCTAATGAAGATATTTTTTATTGGAGTTTATTGTTGTTTTTTTACATACATTTATTGTAAAATATGTATTGTATAATACAGTACATGAGAATGTTTGTTTGATTGGTACATAACTAAGCAATCGAAATGGTTATATTTGAACACCGATAATTATTGTTCATGAATGACCATCGTCTGGAAAGTTTTCCAGTTGGATTTTGTACACATCATTATTATTTATTTTATAACTATAGCAAATATCTTCATGACAAAAAATTATCGACTATAGAAATATTTTATTTTAGTTGTAACTTTTATTGTCGTTAATCCTTCAATGCTCTTCTTGTATAATATCTTAGCATTTCGATAAACAATTATAATTCCATATAATAAATGTATAGGTATATGTATACAATAAAAGTCATACTAACATTGCGAGTGACCAAGTATTTTTACCTTATAATTATGTATCATATGATATACTTAAATGCGACTGTTTCGCATGTCAAGTTTGATCACACCAAGCAATCAATAAATTTAGATTTGTATGATATCACATGATATCATGTGGGGTTAACAGTAAACATTTTAGTATTATACATTTTATATATTTAACCATATCACCATACTAAAATGTATATACCGTATATCATTTTATATTCATATAAAAGTACAAATCTAATAGTATTATTTTTTATAGTGTATACAAAGTAAGCAATTGAAAACAATAAAATTACGCGTATATAAATAATATTATCCAAAAATCCATTAAATTCAAAATAATATAGATGTGACTTACGTACCGATGTGATGTACTTTAAAAATATTATATACTGCTGTACGGGTTGTTGTATTGTTTTGGTTTTTATTTTTAACGAAAATATTATAAAGTATATTATATGTTTTTAAGTATAGCTCTAAAATAAGATACAATATGAAAATATCGATAGTCAAAAAACCGTATGGTTGTTTATTATTAATATTATCGAACTTATTTTTTTAACGTTTTACTATTTTTATTTTTATTTTATTTGATTAGACAATTTGTGTTATAGAAGCATATTTGTCTATGTACAAGATGATTACATGCAGCGTAATATTTGTTTCATATTTTTTTGGAATATACCTATACAAATATTTATAATACATCGTTTTGTATAAGTAATTATGGTACATGTCATAGACGTTATGTATTAACGTTTGAATAATTGTGAATGGGCATGTTTTTTCACTGCAAGCGACACCATTATAATTTGATATTCATTCGAGTGAAAATTGTTTTTATCTTTATCTAATTATTTAAACGTAATGTCGTTATATCCATGTTCATTGTCTATTCGATTTCTATATCATCTGATCTCATCACCGCTCTCGTATTCATCGTCGTAGTTTCCTGTACAATTGGCGATAGAATCAAGAAGTCTTACGTCTTCACGAATAATTATTTTCAATTATAATACCTAATAGAATTTTGAAAACTTCATATAATTTTATTACACTAGTATTTGAAAATATCTAAAATGTGCATTTATTATCTATAGTTTTAATTTTTATAAAATGCAGTATGTTAAAGAAAAATAATCATGGTAGTATCTAACTCGAATTTTAAACATAAATTACAGTAATCTATACTCAATAACTTTGAACTATAATTAATTCCTACTATATACCACATACCGAATTCTTCAGACTTTTTTTTACTTATTCTCCCTTAGGCCATTATAATAATTTTTTTGTAATCTTATATTATTATTATTATTATTATTATTATTATTATTATTACTGTGATGGTTTTCGATAATGGCAAACATTTAATCCGTTCAAAAATATCATGAAGCTATTTGTATTATAAGTGTTTGCAGCAAATGTTGACGCAGGTATTCCTATCTCATTTCCACGCGATTGCCTGCCGTCGTTTATTATAATCTATATATATATATACATGGGTTTTGCCGATAAATTGATGACTCAAAATTAAGCCGGTAAGCATTCAAGAAAATTTAAAGCGTTCAAACGCCAAACTACTGGTATATATTATTATTTCAGTGACGACGAAATAATTTCAAATATCGTAAATTGCACAAATTATACTCCAATAGAAATCGTATCAAAATATATGAGATTAAAAAATATAAAAATGTTTCCAATTTCCTAAGTTTTTTTTACATAATCTATTTATATTATCTTAGTCAATAAATTTTTGGGCCCTAAAGGGTTTTCTTGATCATACATATTTTCAAATAATCAAATAGCTCGAATTCAATACTTTTTTACAAACCGTTTCGTAATCGATTCGTTGGAACAAATACCAAACTATGAAACCTAAGTTATTGGAAGGGAACTAGATTTGATATATCAAACAATTCTAAAACAATATTGGTATATATCGGTAATATGGTTGGCCAGGAATATAATAGCTAGTAAAAGTATATTATTATTATATAAAATTTATGTACTGTATTATTAACCCACTGGTTTTCTTGACCAATCAAATGTTGTAGTAAAATAAGCTTCGAAAATGTTGAACAATATATTTTAATTATTTATGTGTTATTCTAAATCTATAATATTAACGCTTACAACACAAGAATGCAGGTTATGTTGAACGACAAATGTATTATGGTACACATGGGTTAAAGATATAAACAAAAAGCTTGTTGTGAACACTCCTTTAAAGTATTTTTTTTTTTGCTAACTTAAAGTCATTATATAAACATTTTTGGAAAAATATTATAAATATATTTTTTGAATGACGATGTTCATTTTAAATTTTACATATTATTCTTAGTTGGTATGATAATTGGCAAATTCCAATTTTAATCAATTACGTATATATTAAAAGCATGATAATTATTATATACCTTGAACTTTAAGAACGTAAAAATCTAATAAAGATGCAAAAAGAGAATATTGAAATATTGAATTCACTTTATGTTCCGTATTAAATTAGACTTAATATAAATATGGAAAACGCATAAACTTCTACTCTCTATGGTTATTACTTATTATATTAAGTTTTTTGGGTGAAAGCCCAAAGATATTTTGTAAATTAAGATTTATATTTTTCTAGTTACAAAGATAATAATATATTATAAATTAATTTTCAGCGATTCTATGTAAATATTAAAATATCTGTGACAAAAGAACATTCTTAGGCTTTCTAATACAATAATGGCATATTTTTATACTGTTTATAGTATATTATAATAAGATTTCAGAATGTTTAAATATATAATAAAATACTATAGTTATTTAAACATAACAAAAGTATTCATATTTTATAAGAAATTTGAAAAGTATTTTTATAAATATTTTTTTATTTATAAAACACCGTGGTAGCAAATTTCAACTGAATTTTCTTCAGCTACAAGATCAATAGGAGTTAAGGCATTTAAGGTGTTTATAATATACACAATTATTGACCAAATTAACATATTTTTTATTTAAATTCTGATTTTTGGAATTTATAATTATATTGAAAGACCACATTTAATACTTAGATTGTCTGTGTCATCTTAGGATCTTATTAGTATACAATATACATAATAAGTTTGGAGATTCAAATACGGTTTCAGATTATTCAAATTAAGATTAATACCTTAACATTTTTAAAATAGTCAATGCACAATAAAACAAGAATGTTATTAGCATTTTTTTATATTATTACTTTAAAACACGTATATATGCTTAAACAATTTGAAAAATAAAGATTCAAATAAATCAATAAATATCCGATAAAATAGGAATACGCAAGCTTGGTAAATCTGGCTGGGCGTCTGTTCATATATATTTATACGTCTTGAATTATTATGTACATTGTAACGCAGGACGCGTGGCATTTGACGGAAGAGTAAACAAAATATTAATAATATTTGTGCGCATACAAGGCCAATGGCGGATAAAGGTCGCGTTGTTTCTCGAAATAATGACGCTTGTAACTTCGTATACTCGTATGTTATTAGTATCGTACATCAGTTGATCAGTCGCCGGAGGTGTTGTTATAATAATATACGATACGAAAATATTTTTCGGCTTGCTTTTCTCCGTGTGTATGTATAATATACCTTTTGTTTTCGAAATTATTTTTTTGGCAACCGCCGTTTTCGTTGTTTCTACTATTATTACATATATTTTGGTTTTTATTTCTGTCGAAGGTTAGTGCCGTTAATCGATCGGATGAATTTTGAGTGATACCACAAAAATAATATTGATGTCATTAAAAAACTTGAACTTTCAATTTTCAATATGGAAATATATTTTTCTAAAATATTCGAATCTATTCTATTACTGGTATATAGTACATAATATTATATTTACTGACTATACAGTATTTTCCATTGTTTTGGACATGTTTCACAGCGTGGGACATACTTATGAATGTTTTGTATCAAGAACCAACATAGTATTATATTTAAATATCATTTTAGATTTTGAGCGATTACAAAATCGTTTGTCTATACAATATATATATAGAATATTTATATGTAACAGTAATTACAATTTATAATACTATAGACTCAATAATAAGCGGATCGAAGTGGCTTCGTTTGTGTTGTATATTCTGAGAAATAAATTGCTTTGCACTATTCTGCACTGTTCTATAACATAATAATGTATAAAATAGAAATAAAAAAAAATAAAATAAGTATAAAGCTTTAAATGTTTATAAATAGTGACGCTAAAATGACAGCCGACATTTTTAGAATACTCTAACGAGTATGTAAAATAAGTGCACCACTTGTATTAAATAACTAAATGTTCATACCAGAAAATGTCAATTTTAATAATATATAAATATAATATTATATAATATAATATTCTATTTTTCTTGTTCAACAAACTGCACTTGTACCTACATAAAATACATACCAAGTGACTAGGGAAATTACTGTAAGATTGTATATTATTATTACTCTATAATACTATACTGACTTACTGATAGTTATTCCACGAGTAATATTTTGTTTTATTAGAAAAACACTCATAGTCAAAGTATCGACTTTTTAAATATATTTTTTACATAATTAGAAGTTATATAAAAAGTAAGGTAAAATTTACCAATTAATTTTTTATTCTTATCGTTTTTAATGTTTTATTTTTATGAATGACAGATTACGTTTGTAATTTCATATTTTGAAACAAAATATTTTCAAAAAGTTATATTATATAAAAATTGGTTATAAATTTAATTTATTTTATCAACAATTTAGTTTTGCAGTGACTTTAAATTATCTTAAAGTAAATTTACATTGTTAATACTTTCTGAGGAAATTAAATGTTAAAAATTAAGTTTTTATATTTTCGTAATAATTATTATGCGTTTATCGCCTCAAAATAAAGGAAGAACATGTAAAGCATAATATATATCACTCTTTGGTTGTTGTTATTATAATCATAATTTAAGTCTCGGTAGTTAAATGTAAGAAACATACGCGTTAAGTAATACGAAAAAAATAATAATAATAAAAGCTAAAATTATTTGATAAAAAATGTTAAACATTAATACAAAATTAATGTGTTTTTTTATAGGATATACATATCTAAACAATTCCTTTGAAGGTTCATTTATGACTTCCGAGAAACTTCAAACAGATAAACGATATTGCGATGTTATCCCAAGGAGATAGGTGGGTTCTTATTATTTTTATATAATCGCAGTCCGTGAATAGAAGCGAGCGATATTGATAACAATATGGAGTATCGCGTGTGATCAATACACGTCACGATACAAAAGAAAATTTTATATTTTATACAATTATTGTTCCTTATAAAAAATATATTTATATATCCTTTGTAATTTATTGTAAAATTACCTTCATACAGTTCACTGACTAAAATGGCGTTCGCAAAAAATTCATCTCTGATATTACCGGTAAAACAGGACTATTTGGTTATATGAAGATTGGCTTGGTACAATAACGAATGAGTAATGTAGATGATACTCAGGACAATAACTTTAAGGTTAATTACTGAGAAATTATAGAAACCAAATAAAATTATATTATCTTTATAATTCCAGACTTGAGTTTTTTTGATTTGGTAATTTATTTTCAATTGAATCTATATAAATATTTAAATTAAATTACTAATTAGTATATTGCTAAAATCATTTGAGACTATAATACAATTGTAAATTACCTGATTGTTCAATTAACTAATCATTAAAGGACTATGGAAGAAAATCAGTGTTATTTAAATAACAATAAATTAACGCAAGACAACATAATTTTAGTGTATCTATGTAGAATGATTGAGAATCGTAATGTAAGAATTAAAATAGAATCAAAAATAAAAATCGTTGAAATTTATATTTGATTTCAGAACCGATATGCATTATACATTCAAAAAAAGTTATTAGGAATAAAAATTGAAGTACTTTTATGGCAATATTAATAAGAGCAATAAAAACATATTATTATAATTAGTTGTTGATATTCAAGTAGAATCGAAATTTGAATGAAAACGGATACAAAACAGCTTATCACTGCAGGTATAATATTTGTCAATATTATTAAAATATAAGCACTTATATAACATTATTGATCAATAAGAAATTATGTAGTTCCTGACATTAAGAGTGACTAATGTTAAACGATCATCCATATATGCTAAGGTTTTTTTATGTTCAATATTTTTACGCGGTACCTATACATTTTATGAAAGTATAATACATGTTTTCTACACTGTCACGCGCGTAAGCACGTTTTCGGTTTTGTGCTCCGAGTCGATGTTGTTCGAAGTTTTCTCTAGGTTTTTGATTCCGAAAAAATAAATCTGTATACTTAAAATATTATGTGTCGTAGGTGTTTGGATTTTGTGAATGTAATAATAATACTACATTGTACAAACAAACAACGTCATGATGTACGTTGAGCAAGTTTTGTTAGATGAACGTGCGCAGTGAAAATCTTACAGCACATAGTTACTCGTTTAAACGTTATCTGTAAAAAAGTTTCACGGTTGAGACAACAGTGATAAACACAAGAAACATATACATGTCGATAGTTACAAGCGGAGTAATTTTTTTGTTACTATGTGAACTTGTGCGTGTTGGTTACTTACTTTATTATCATTATTTTTATTGTAATCACCGTAGACATTGTTATTAAAAAAACATTAACAATTTAAACTAACACGCCCAGTCACCAAAAAAGAAATTCTAAAAAATGTTCATGTCTGCGCGTTCTGAACGATAACTGGTGTGGACTGCGATCCTATCATAATATAGCATTATTCCTATTACTTGTTTAGTGAATTTTATACTATTATGAATCACTTTTATTTAATATTAAGATAATTCAACTAAAAAACTCTGCTTCTTATAAGTGGATACCATATTATGCAAATGACACACTTAAAATTAAAATATTGAAAAAACTAAAGATACATGTATATCACAGACAGTATTATAAACTTAAAATCTAATATTTATTAAATTAATTCTAATATCAAAATTAACTGAACTAAACGTCTATAATTCTGAGCTCAAATTTGCTGCGTGCACACAGCCGTAAGACGAAGACAGTGTATTTTCAATAAAATGATAATACAAAGTATAATATTGAAAAAAACCTAAAAATGTCTAAAGAAAACGATCCTAAAACGTCTTTGTGTGAATTGCTCAACGAAAACTTAAAGCTGCTTAATTGATAGAGGTAGCTTAACGTTAAACCGTGTGCTCGTCGCTATTTTTCACGCTACAATAAGTATTCCTTATATATAATATAAGGGTATTACTTATATGTGTGTGTTATACGCTAATAGTTCGAATGATTCAATTCTTCTTCATATATCATTTGTGAAATGAAAATCTGTTTGAGATATTTTGAGTAATCCGCTAGATTTAATAATAACGGTTTTGATTGATTATGATTATAATAATACTGTAATTAAAGTATAATATTAAGTTTGTGACATACAACAGCAGTATTGTACTATGGATCAAATAGATTGATACTGCGTATAGCGTGAGTGTTCATGTTAATGATTTTTATTATTATTATTATCTTTTATTTTTAAAGTTTTCCTAGCATAAATCGTCTAAACTGTGATACATAGATTTGTAGTTTTAAAAATATTTTGTATACCAAATATTATTGGATTTATAGCGAATTTTAAATTGTACATTGATGGTATACAAAATAATACAACCATGCAAGATAAATTATATTCACAATAATAGAAAAGATAAATAAGATAATTTAAGAGTCTACATCTGTTAGGACTGGCATTCAAACTGAAATGTTGTGAACCTCTTGCATTATCTAAATGGCTGAAGAAGCTTACCATAGGTCCTTAATATAGTTTTTGATTGGTATTTGGAAGTCTGTGTTTAGTACAACATATTTAACAAACCATAGTGCATTTTAAATCAAACGGAAGTCTTTGGATTGCATGACTAGTATTTTATTTATTTAAGTTGTAATACATTAACCCCCAGACCGGAACATCATATTATAGTGATAGAGAACAAATAATTTGTTTATACAACAATAATGCAGACTTCGTGTTTATGATACAAAATTAAGTCTTACTGATTGGCATTTTAATATATGTATGCCTACTACATCCATATAACTATATTGAAAGTAATTCCTATGCTTAGAAACCTCTAAAATGTGCCCGTTTAATGGTGAAAAATATTATTTTAAATATATAGAATCTAAAAAAATATTGTTATGTAATAGGTTTTTGATTATTAGAGAATATTTTAACATCATCTAGCTGTTTAGTTTGTTTTATTTGACTGCTAGGTATCCTGTAAAAAAAAAAAAATGTTAGTAAGAATTTAGAATATAGTTTAAAAATTAAAATTCTCAAATTTAATCAAAATTGTATGGCTTATACTCGATTTAAGCTTTGGGAACTTCAGAACTAAATGACTATGTGTAAAAGAAAAATTAATATGTCATTTTCTTAAATCAAAGCGATCAACATATACATGTATGTAATAATTTTGTTTTTATCGTAAAAGTATAAAATATGGAATTTTTCCGTAATTAATCACGATTATTACGATTGATGGAAGATGTGAAAATCTTTTTATTTATTTCTTAGGTAATACAAAGTTATAGGCCAAAGAGAATTGAACAATAACTTACAAATTCAATATATATCGGCTCCGGTTCTAACACTATTTTTTTCATTTCGCTTTCGGCCGTAGAGTGATAATATTATTATACATTTGGTATTTTACGATCTGGTAACATTATTATTATTATTATTGGTTTGTTGTTATTAATATTATTATGTACATATTATTATTTATAACGTTAGACAGTCATGAAAACACGAGTGAATACAACAGAGATGAATAATGCATACGGCTTTAATGCAGTATCGCACCCGCGATCACGAGGGCGGTTGTTCACGCAGATGTTGTGTTTGTGTGTACGTATAATAATAATACTAATATGATGATGGAACGACGACAACAATGACGGCGGTGGTGTGTCGATTAGGAAAAGGATGAGGCAGCGGTGGATACACTTTGTGGCGTCCCGAGGGCCGTGAAAGAAACCGTGAGATAGGTTTTGAGAGATGAGAAGGAAGAAAAAAAATCAGCGATCCCTCTCAAGCCAGGTGCGACTCGTCGGCAATCCACTACAGAGTATTGCGTCTTATTATAAAACATATTGTTATATGGGTTCTGGTGGGTTGGTATATTATGAAATTTCGTGGAATATTTCGTGCAAAAACAAGGCGTCGAAACATTCGGTGAAAATTGCATTTATATGTACAGGCTGAAGTACAACGCGGAGATCGATCATATTCGCAATGATAGAGAAGAAGAACCAACCCTGCATTGGTAACTTAATAATGTTATAATTGAATGCATAGTCCAACACCCTCCGGAGAAAAATGTATTAAACCTCGTTGAAAATGCATTTAAAGTATGAAATACTTCTTATGAGCATACATTTAAACTAAGTTCGCAAACTCGTTAGTCAATTTCTCGGTCATGGATTTGTTCAATTCAAGTTTATCTGGGGAAAATTGACTTAAAATTATTTTATTTTTTTTAAAAGTCAACTAGAATTCTATTGTCATGATGGTTATATTAAAATGTAATAACACGCAATAAGTACAAGACTAATAACGGCATAAATACATGTGGGCTTGTACGTTACTTTGAATTTCAATATATAAAAATTAATTGATTTTTTTTTTGTTATCAAAGTTTTAATAAAAATTATTAATCTATTTAAAAAATATGGATGTAACGTTCTCCAAAATAAATACAAGGTTATTATAGCTTGGCGTCTAATAACTTTTAAGATGAAACTTAGATAGATCTCAAACAACATATTTTGAGAAAATTACTTTGTCGTATTTTTTTTTTTTTATGTATTTATTAATATATCTATTATATATGTAATAATTATATTACAATCACACGATGCCGTGGTAATAATTTAATATTATAAATAATTATCGTGTTTTTAAGTTATAATATTATTTAATATCTTACGCGTAATCAAAGTGGCCGCCGGGAAAACAATATTTTGGACCATCCCATTGCATAATTCATCACATTATAAGATGTATAAAGTCCGAAAAATGCCAAACATTGTTGGAGGCACTCAATCCTTATTTTCCCTTAAAAATAATATATTATTATACGATCCGAAACAGCAAAAATGGTACTTTTATTAGTATATATGTATGTATGCATCGGCGTGGTGAAGAGCAAGTTGTATGGCCCTATGGGTCAATGCATTATCGAAGAGGTTGTTTGAAATATAAATGATTGCGGAAAGCTTCGACCCTCGTCTAACGGATGAAAAGTCAAAATGACCGTAAAATTTAAATTCAGATATCGGTGTATTACGACGGTTTTCCTTGAGGGTTGAAAGTGCACCAACACTGCCATCAAATTTCATCATACATTTAAAATAAAATCCATCGCCGAGAAAGTATGTACGTTCGGAAAATCGTATACAGAAGACTAAAGGTTGATAAATTCACTTCATCATTTGTTATAAAAGAAAAATTAAAATATTATCTCGCGGAATGCACAAGAACTATATTATTTCTCTTTGTTTTGAAAGTGATATCATACAAGAGGTATAATATAACAAAATATATACAATACGTGGACCCAAATAAAAGTAGAATATTCTATAACGTGAAATGTCGTGTACAATAAATAGATGATTAAAGCATCACGTCGTCGTCGTCCATTTATATACGAGTGTTGCTTTCCCTAAAAAAATTAATAATTATATTAGTGCATACAAGTTTAATTACTAACACAATAGAACATAAAGCTATACAGTTATTATTCTAGTGAGATTGTGGAACATTTCTCAATAAATACCATGCATCACGATGTCGTGTTAACTGACGTCATCGTTTTGCCATAAGACAATTAAAAAATTTCAACATATTATTACTTACGATATAATATAAAAGTCAAATATTGATTATTTTAAATTCATCACATTGTTCTTAATACCTAACCTAACCTGTTCGTACCGTTAAATATGTTTGTCTTGGAAATTATAATAGGTATATTATACAATATTTGACGCAATTGGTGTGCGATAAACGTGCAGAGCATTAAAACTACTTGCAGCCGTTGTGCGTAAGTTGTTATCGACCGGTTGAATTTAGTATTAATATTTATATATATTTTTTTTGTTTTTACACGTAAAAAAGGAACTACAATACTACGATGGTTCGTAAATATTAGTACATTCATACTGTACCTAGCAAAGAAATTGATTCTACCCTATAACCTCTACCCGACATTAAATAAATGTGTCACTGATAAATATTTGTATACAAAACGTTTTTATAAACTTACAAACACTCTACATATTTTAGTATATATTTGTCAAATCTTCGGGTGTATCCGCCATGAAACATTTTTATCTAATTGAAACTTAATAAAAGTAAGATGCATTGAAAAAAAATACAAGATATTTTTTAGATACTGTATTGCTTTTTTAAAATATTTTTTTCAGTAATTTTAATAAAAAATTATACTACTAGGTTGGCTACATCATAGATTTTATGAAATCATTTTATATTATTCGTGAGTTGTCACTTAATCAATAATATTTTTTTTTAAATATAAAAGCAACAATAAAATTATACATTTTTATAATTAATTATGTATCCAGATTTAAAAATAATCCTAATTTGTTTATATTGAATTGCGGTTATAATAAAACAAATATAATTAACATATAATAGACGAATGATGATGGAAAATATTTGTGTGTATTAAATAGCAATTCTTCTGTTAAAAATTCCTCAAAAATTAGCCTTGAATAGGCGTGATGATAGCCCTTTTCCCTTTTTCTAAATGCATTATATGATACACCAAGTGTACGATTCGCCGGTTATTATTTTTATTATTGAACCAAGAATAGGAAAACAATATTGTCTTTCCTTAAGACGCGGTTAACAGATATTTATTTTTTTTTTGTCACGGAACCACCTATTTTATTTTCAAAACAAACACACAGTTTGGCTGTTGTGGAAGTAATTGGCACTGTAAATATACTTCCGTTTGCATTTATGTTCACACCAGTAAACACACACAGAAGACCTCGAAAAAGTAAACACCATAGAAATTGGTTTTCATAAATACACTTCAGTGGGGTGGTATTGACTCGATATTATGGTGTTTTTTTTTTTTTTAAGTAAGGGTCACATAATTATCAAATAAAGAAATCACTATATAATTATATGTTTTATACTTATTATATACAGATAACGTGTTTATTAAAATATAATAATATGATATAGTATAGCTTTTATGAAAAGTAAATATTACAGTGTCGTGGTGAAAACATTTTGAAAGTTTATTTTTTACCAACATCAAGATTATCAATCTGCTGAGACTCAACATTGGCTGATCCTCCAACGGAAACTTGTCGGGCTACTGCTTCAAAGTCAGACGACTCGTACTGAGGTGAAGACGATGATGCTATATATCTAGCTGTTGACGACGGGACAGGTGTTGAGGAACCGTAGAAAGACTGTTGCCCAAAACCATACGAGCCACTCTCCTTAGCTAGGCCAGATCCGGAATATTGAGATTTGATAAAGTCAGATCCAGCGTAATCAGATTCAGTTTGTCTAGATCCAGACACTAAGGAAGATTGGTAGAGGAGATTGTCAGTGGCTGGAGCTACGGTCGAACCGAAACTATACGAGCCACTCTCCTTAGCTAGGCCAGATCCAGAATATTGAGATTTGATAAAGTCAGATCCAGCGTAATCAGATTCAGTTTGTCTAGATCCAGACACTAAGGAAGATTGGTAGAGGAGATTGTCAGTGGCTGGAGCTACGGTCGATCCGGAAGCATATGACTTATACGATCCTTGCTGCACGACGATCGGTGACTGTTGATAATAGTGGACAGTGGCAAAACGTTGAGCTGGGGTTTGAACGGGTACTGGGACCTTGACCTCGTACGGAACGGCTACAGGGTACGGAACCTTCTTTTCAACCGGATACGGTACTGGTCTGTCGACGTTCACGGGCACCCTGACCTGGACGGGAACTGGCACGTTAACTGGCACTTCGTATTTCACCGGATACGGGATACGTTTTTCAACAGGATATGGGACTGGCTTTTCGACTGGATAGGGCACAGGTTTCTCAACAGCATATGGAACTGGGCGTTCGACAGCAACAGGGTATGGCACAGGTTTTTCGACTGGATACGGACGGTCGACATTAACACGAACTGGATAAGGTACTGGTTTCTCGACTGCGTATGGCACAGGTTTTTCATATGGCACGCTTACCGGGTATGGCCGGTCAACGGGCACTCGAACCTCGTATGGTACTGGTTTATCGACCGGATAGGGGACACGTTTCTCTACTTCAACTGGATACGGGCTCGGAACGGGTACAGCTCGGTCAACGTTTACACGAACTGCGTATGGAACATGCCTCTCAACAGTTACTTGGTATGGGTGTGGAACGCGCACCAGCACTGGATACGGGATACGTTTTTCGATTTGAACGTAGTACGGTACTGGTACTTCTCGGTTGATGGTAATTTCATGAGCTGGAGATGGTGCAGAGTATCCTCCGGACTGAGCGAAGGCACTTCCCTGGGAATAAGTGAACTGAGAAGGAGCGGACTGGGATCCAACCGTGGCGTAGGATTTAACTGAAACTTCTGGGCCAGAAGACACACCACTAAACGCAAACGGTAAAGGAGTGGACTGAGATTCGACCACGAATGGAGCGGGAGTGGGCTGAGAGTAAGATGTAGCGATGGACTTAAACGAGTTTTCTGGTGTGGATGATGAAGCGCTGTATTCTAATGGAGCAGGAGTAGACTGGGATTCAAATGTGGAGAAAGGCTTAACTGAAACTACTGGAGAAGATGACGAATCACTAAACGCGAATGGTGTAGGGGTGGATTGGGATTCGATGGCGAAAGTAGAAGGAGTGGAATGGGAATAGAACGTGGCGATGGACTTGAACGAGTCCTCTGGTGCTGATGATGGACCACTGTATGTTAGTGGGGTTGGAGTAGATTGCACTGAACTGAACTCAAACGATGGAGGAGATGACTGAGTACTATCCGAGAACAAAGCTGGTGCAGACGATGAACTACTGTAGGCGAATGGTACAGGTGTAGACTGCAGCGATCTGAATATGAACGGAGCAGGGGTTGGTTGAGTTCCGTATTTAAATGGAGCCGGGGTAGACGAGAGGCTGAATGACTTGTCTCCGAATGAGAATGCGGAAGGATGAGAATAAGCCACGTTCGTGTGACTATCGGTTGCGGACGCAAGATCGCCAAAGTTGTTCGACTTTTGGGATTCTGTTTTATGGCATGGTTTGACGTTTTTTAGGTGTATGACATCACCGATCGCACTGGATACAATAAAAAGTCCTAGGACGACTGCTTGAAACTAAAAGACAAAATTGTAGTTTAGCTTAAGAGTAGACATTTGCATTCATTTTTATTTGTAAAAAACAGTATCAATAACGTCGACTGATGAGTACACGGCGTATGTTATTAGTTCATATTATACAGAAATCTTGATTTTGAAAATACTTCTTAATTATTACATTATTACTAATTGTTTTTAGGCTTTTTTTATATTCTTAGTTAAAATGTCTCAAATATATTTCTGCAATATTATGACAACTTTTGATAATTGAATAACTATATTTTTTTAAACTAAATTAATACCTACGATTTATAAGTAGACATATTTAAGATTTTCGTCGATCAAATAATTGAAAAAAAAAATTATTTTTAATTTTGAACAATTATATAGTACCTTCTTTTCGTCTATTATTATTTTAATTTTGCAATCTTTAATTTAATAGTATATTTATTTATTTTAAGAATAATATAAAGATTTAAAATTACAAACTGAAAAAGTACCAAATACGTAATATGATTAAATAAATCATATTGTTTTTGATAAAATAAATATATAAAGTTTAATTAAATTAAATTGTAGTATTATAAATATTTATAAGTATTTTGTTAACAGTTATAATTTTGAGATAAGTTTCTAAAATAAATATTTTAAATAATTTAAAAAATAAATTATTTTAAGTTTTTGATTTCAAAATATTAAAAATGTATGACAAATATAAATAATAAGTACACAGTACACGTGTCATTAAAATTAATTCATACTAATAAATAATGTTATTAATAACGAGCTACATAAGATTAAAGACGAAACACACATAATATTTATTTATTTGTTACTATTTAATAATAATTTTCTACAGTTAATATTGTATGTTATTGTAGATTTGTTTATTACTTAAACACGAAAAAATAAAAAATAAATAGATCTTTGTGAAACAATCGTCTAAATTGGCCAACGAAGTGTACTTATTGTTTGATAATAAAATGTAAACAAGTACCTAACTAAATAATATATTACTATAGTTGTAAATGTAATTCCCTAAAAGAACTCGAAAAGGCTTTTATGCCCTTAAGATTTAAAATATCGCAGATTTAAAATGCTCTTATATTTTTTAAATTCAAAAATAAATTACAAGAATGCATAATTTCAATTAATTTTAATCTGTAAAATGTAATTTTCCATCGTCTTGATTTTCACGTCAAAAAATTAAGATTGATAAATAATATTATTTTGTTTGGTTAAAATTTTAGCATCTTACATAGTTACTTTTTGAAAAAAAAAAATTAAAAAAACCTTCATTTCAGTATTAGAATGTTCTAAAATTTTCAAAAATATTAACTTTCTAAATTTTCAATTTTTATTGAATAATACATGAAACGTATGTATTATATTACAAATTTAACATTGTTTAATTTCGGTAAACAAAACAAAGCATTTTAGAATCCCAACCTTATATATTATGTATTATCATATTGTATTTAAAAGTAATCCGTTTTCATAACGATATAATCACAATATATATGAAGATAACAATAACTATACTTTATACGTTTAATTTAATGGTTTTTTTTTTTTTTAGATAAAAAGGAAACGAAATATTTTTCGGTCGTTGCCGTCCATTTGGTCGGTGTATCATCTCTCAAGAGTATTCAGAAACAAAAATCGGCGAAGCGTCCAATAATTGAGTAAGTAAATATTACAACTAAAATAATAAGTATTTACAGTACAGTTATAGTATAATACTCACCACAATCGTGGTAGCCATCGTGAACTTGACTGTCGACGTGTTTGTTCGTCGATCGAGTCGCTGCAGTTACCAACTACAACTGCTGCAAGACGACGATAATAGTGCACTGTACTCTGACGATTATGGTGTTTAATATATATATAATATCTTCAGAAGTTTTAGCGCATCTTTTCATATTGTCTCCCGAAAACCAGTAATTCGAGATGGGAGAATGTTAATTTTTTTTTTTTAATTCTCAACGAATCTTTTATAGGTTATAATAATAATAATATTATAATGTTGATACAAAAAAGATAAACTTTTATTACTTGTCGTTTTCTGATTCATCTTCAGTTGTTTTTGATACTATATTTGTACATAATTTAAACTCATTACCATACAAACATTATATATACATATATGTTTTCAGTTTATCGATTTTTTAAACTTTTTTTCTGAGGTTTTTGATGTATAAAATCGAATAAAATATTTATAGTTCATAATTAGTTATATTTTCAAAATATGTAAAATTAAATTTATAAAAACCAAAACTAATTATTATCTTGAGATATTTACGTACTTATCAAAAATCCAAGAAAAATATTCAGCCTAGGATATGGAATTTAAAATATTGTAAAGTATAGTATAACTTATTTTTCAAAAACGTTTTGTACTAATAATTTAAAATTATGTACAATAATAAATGTTTTTAAAAACATTAACATTCACTGAGAAAATGGACTGTTTAATGGTAACTGCATAAAATAACCAATTTGTTTATAACGTAATACGCAATACCACGTAATACCACATCACAGTTTCCTTAAACATTTTCTAAAAATGAGATGTTAAGAAAAAAAAGCTTATAAAAAAATACAAATACAATCGATCCATTTTTTTGCTATAAATATTATTACGATTCGTTTTCTTCATTTATGTAATTCATGTTTTTTATTTTACCAAAAACCGGTTGTTCACACTATTTTAACTCGGTTACGTCTCTTGAAATGTTGCATAGTCCGACACGCCACTGTACCGTAAGTTTCGCGTTTTAATCCTGTCGACCTTTCTTGATATCCGAACGTTCTACGACTATATTATATCATATTACACCAATTTAATATTAATAATTAAAATTACGATGAATATTGTATTTTTTTACGTTCACACCTATGCATGGACCAGATTGATATATAAATGTATATATGTGTATATATATATATATAATCAATGTATTCGTCGCTAAATTTTTTTTTTTTTACTAAATTGTGTGCTTCTGTGGTTGTACTTTGTTGATTTAGATAGTACTATTTATTATTTGATGACTTATTTATGACGTTAGTTATCGTTATGATTATTAAAGATTTCGTGTAAATTATCCGTAAAATAAATATACTACACCATTAATAAGAAGTTATATTTTGTTTAAATACACAAAGCAATTTTAAAGAAAACACTTTTTTAATATTATCTGTATTTAATATTTTAAATTATTCGTGCTCGTATTTTAAACAGAAAATATCTGTAAGTAGATTAGACATCGTTTTTCAAATTTCAATATGATAAAATAATAATAATATAATATTTCGTATTGCTTTAAAATTATATAACGTAAGTTTTTTTGTGTTTGACATCATACATATAATTATTACGCCTACCATCGATCGTTTATTCACTTACTCATTTTTTGTTGCGCTGCAATTCGAATACCAACGTAGTTCTACAAACTATTTTATCTTTTACTTTTAAGAGTTGACTTTTTGTGTACACACCCCATTACACACATCACACTACTGCGTCATAAAAATGCGTTGTGAACATCTCGAGATTTTTCTTCGAGCTCTCAACTCGCTGCATTTTTATAATATTTAATATTTCGAAAACGCGATGATCGTATTAAAAAATAAATATATAAACTTATTTCTTTTCGACGTGAAACGAGTAGCGGTGCCGAACACTGCACTTTTTCGCATACATATGCACAAGTCGAATGCAAATAAATGTCGTTTAAGGGACCTCCATCACAGTTTTGGTCAAAAACTACTCATTAAAATCCTACAAACTGTAGGAAGTAACAACCTGCCGATTACAATTATTCTGAAAAAATTTCAAACTCTCTATACCGTGTACGAGTGAACGAGAAGTTGTGTTTTTATTTTCTCTTTTGAATATGTATGTAAAATATAATATGGTTTAAAAATTAAAACGTTTAAAAAATATTATGTTACAATATTATATTTAATTATTTAAAAGTAATTAAAAATTAATTTTCTCCGGTTGTCCCCTTGTAAATACTACAAACAACTCAAATAATTTTACTGAATAGTAATTGGAAGTAAAGTAGGTACTATTGATGTAATTAGGTGGAATCGTCAAATAATTGAATGAAGAATAAAACATTTTTTCATGGTCACAAAATATATTTCCACGTGCATAATAGACTTCCATATATTAACTAGTAGTATAACCAATATACATAATGTACTCGTATAATATATATTTATTATTTTATTAATATGCTTTTAAAATAAAACAAAAATTAATTTACACTCTTTGATTTAACAAAGTATTACCCTGCCTGGTGATGAAGAGGTTTAGACACGGAGTTCACCCTTCTCGGTATGTCAATGATATTTACTACACCCACACTAATGATAATTTATCACGAATACATCGACATATTAAGTAGTCTATAGAATATATCTTGGAGTATATATTAGTTACGACTTACAAGGTTTTTTAAAAACCAATTGTTTAGGGTCAGTTGTACCACAATGGTTTCTACTCGAGATTAAATAAACTTGATTTAAAAATTAAACTGAGTTTAAAATTTGTCATGTTGTTCAATAGTAGCTTAAGCTACGGATAGTTAAAATAGGTTTATCAAAGCGGTCAGTGGACTTATACCTTATTGGAATACAATAAAATAAAATAGCATATAATACATGAATTAGGCAAACTAAATGATTTACTGCATAATGTTTACATTTTAGCGTTATTTAATATTTTAATATATAAATATAGGTCCTATACTCGTAATTATTTAATTTTCACTAAAGAAATTGTTTCAACACAAATTATGAGTATTATATTATATCAAAATACATGGATCTATAATAGTAAAAGTATTGCAAAACCTAGTTTAAACTATCAATATCAGTGGTTTAACAAAACTTGCTTTTAAACTAGGTTTAAGTGTTAAACTAGTCTTGTAAACATATGTTATGATCTTAAACCTAGTTTAAGAAAAATCTAGTTTAAACTTAGTTTAAACTATTTTAGTACAACTGACCCAAAGTGGTATGTGTAAAAATATAACAAAACGTGTTAGATATTCAATTGGTGCGCATATAACTACGCTACTTTCACGATCCGTTTTTTATACTATTGTCACTACCAGAACTCGATATGTAAATGTATTGTACGTCGTTTTTGATTTATTCAGACGCTCTACGTATTATTATTATTATTATTACTAGTATATAGCAGTTTAGCCGAAGTCAGCAAACAATTCGCGTAGATGAAATATTTTCTTCCACTATAATGTGCTACATTGCTAGATTTTTTTTTTAAGATTACCTTACAATTCTTTAAGACACACATTTTTGTCGTACACAACACAACTCATGTTTGTTTTTTTAATACTATTACAACTAGTGTGGCTCTACCTTTAAAATGTAAATGTTTATATTTATTTCAACATAATCACAGTGTTGTTACCATTATTATGATTATTATAATTATAGCGGTAAAGAACGACAACATTTTGTTCAAATAAATAATAAAAATTCTCTAAGTAGCACATTATCATAAATTTAAAAAAAAATGATTTCGATATTCTTTAATTTTAGTCTTTTTTTATACGAGTATTAATAAAAAACTACAATTTTTAAAATAACAATAAAATCTAATCATAAATTCCCTAAATAGTTCATTACATCATACTGACATTATTTGATCATTAGAAATATTATTTTAAGTATTATATTCTAATATTTTAAATATCCTAGTACTCCACAAAATTATGCTACTAAGTTTTATAGGTTAATGGTAATCTGACATGTATAATATTAAATTGTCGACTTTATTCGTATATTTTTCTCATCTTTTGGTTATTTTTGTGTTACAACGCTTCACATTTTTACACTGTTTTACATTAATAAACAGGTTTCCACATAAATAAACTCTCAAAAATCGAAAATATTAGTTTTCACAATAACTATAGCGATTATATTAATACGATTTCATATAGACAATTATGTATAACGTTATATTTTGTTTTATATATTATTTTATTTTATTAAATTTTCTAACAACGTTTTCCTTACATGTGTTTATATATTTTTGTAATAATTTATTTCGCGGATCAATAATTTCAATTTCACTGCAAACGAAACATTATTATTATTATTATTATTATCGGTTATCATTATATAATTTGTATCAGCATTAGTATATTAGTGAAAATAATTGAAGTATCAATCGATATCGGTCTTATTAAAAAATATTTATAACACTTATCCATAAACTACTATGATATACTACATGTAATCTATACTACTGTGCATACTATATATTATGCACTTAAAAATTACCAAACATTATTGTTATCACTTGACATTTTTAAAATAATTATTTCTAACAATGTAGATTATTTTCAATGATTTATAATTTATATACATTGATATGATTATCACTATTGTTTTTCTTTTAGCTGGTAGGTATACATAATAATTATACGTTTTGGAATACGAAGGTATTTTTTTTCTTTGACTTGTTTATTTGTAGTATTAACAAAAATAAAATTCCATCATCTTCAAAATTAATTTTTCTTCGTGAAATGATTATTTTTTTTTGTTTTATTTCTGATAAATGAAACTTAAATATTTTTAAAGTCTTTAATATTTTCCGAGTTTTTGAAAAACTACCTAAATTATTCTTAACTTGGTCATCCAATATTTTACAAACTATAATTCGATAGTTACAATAAAAGAACGAACTTATTACATACGATTTAACATATTATCAAATTGTCATACTATAACATGATATAACATATACGTAATACGATAATATGATGGTTTGATAATTTTGTGGATATTTTCAGTAAGTAAAACAGTATTAAGATTACGCATGCAACATAAAAAATTAACATCATATAAACAAACGATATTAATTATATAAATATTATCATATTCGATTCCATTACTTTAATCAAAATTAGATTTAAATGTAAGATGCCACGTAAATATTTGTTTATAGGTATACCTAATGATGACATTTTAAATGTATAACTATACAATATCGTCAAATGCTTCCAAATGAAATTCTTTCAACAATAATATTTAAATTCAAATGTTAAGATTAATATTTATATTGTAGAAACAGGGCTAATATAATTATTTTTATAATAATATGTAAATACGCGAAAAAAATGTAATAGTTTAAAATTACTTTATTAAATGATGACATTTCGTATTTTTTTCTTACCCCAATTCATAACTATTATAGGCTGAAATATCATAAAAATATAGTGTCTAAATGACGTGTCACTCTACAAACAGAGTTTTATAATGGCCTATGTTATGAAAATAATATTTTCACAGCTATATTATTTGCGACAATCATACCGTTTTAGTCATTCGGAATGAATCGTAGCATATAAAAGATTGTCAAGAGTACACTTTCTTTTCAACAATTTTTTATTTTATTCGAAGAATTCGTCCACACGTCGCTTTTTACTTTTTGTTTGAGTCGACTATAAAACAATTACAACAGAATACACATATACGTACTCGTAGATGATTCGCGTTGTTATCATGCACGTTTTAAAACACTGGTATATATAAATAAATGGCACCTACTCCATCACACGCTGTATTAATAATGGTGACGTAATAACTGAATTTAAATCATTATTGAAATTTTTGTTTGGACATCGCAGTAAATATATAGGTAATACGGACGTTATTATAACATCGAATCAATTATAACACCTTACGAATTGAAATTCACATAATTAAATATTGACTTGTACATTCTATTCAATATACATAATACGCTAATCACAATAATATATTATGGATTATTTAGTTATATACTTATATTAAGGTCTATGATATCTTGACATTTTCACGTGTTCTTGTTTCGTTGCCAAATAAGATATTCTTAACAAATAAAATGCATTGATTTTTTTTTTTCATTTAATCGATTATTAAACCATAACGGTAATTTAAAAACTACAATTTAATATATTATAAGGTGTAATAAGACTATTTGACAAACTTCCATCACAAATGTAACTATATTTGTTTAACAGTCCTGTCACACCCTGTACATATAACAATTATAATAGATAACAATAACAATAGTCAAACAAATAAACGAAAAGTGATAAATCGATACTTTACTGTCATTTAATCTAATCCTAAAAATATTATCATCATGGATGAGAACATTAAATTTTCTCGAATCGTTTATATTGCGTCCATTTCAACCATTTTAAATTTACATTAATCAATTTTATTCCCTCATCCTAAATATATCGATAAATGGTATCTCCACCCCCCCCCCAAAAAAAATGAAATATAATTAGTTATTCTTTGTACGACTTTTATAATAAATATTTTTTTAAATCCATCAAACATCGTAGCTCTAGAAAATGTATTGATAATAAATCGATTTCTGACGTAGTCTTTGTAAAGGTAAACCATAATATTTGTGTGGGTAAACCAAAAATTACAAAACGTGACTAGGATCCTTAAAAAAATATTAATGCTCGTTTTTTTTTCAAACTTAGTGTAACGATTGAGATGGATGGTGACTTCAGACGAAAGTAGGAAGACTAGTCCAATGAATACCGACAAAATTGTTAGCTATGTTGAAATAGTAATATAATATAATATAACCTGTCATGATCATTATTACCTGTCCATAGCCCAAGATCGTTAATAAAATGTCATCGTATTTGTCGTGACCGCTTTACTTTAAATGGACTGTGTTTGAGAAAATGATAAAGCACTCTGACAAGAGTTTTTCGAGTGCATCCCAAAATGACCTTTATAATGCCCCGAGCTCCCGAGTGCATCTTGAAAAAGATATATATATATACCGGATGAGTCCTGCAAAAAAACAACTTTAATTAACATTATCTTAATGCGTTCAATTTCGTATAGACCTACCCAAGGTGCTGTACACAGAGATGATCTAGCTTACACCATGGAAATATTTGAACTTACATTCAACAGTTTTAAATTTGAGAATTATACTAAATCGGTGTACTTTTTTTTTATATATATTTTTAATAATAGGTACTTATTTTTCAATAGACCAATATTATACGTTGGATTTTTTTACAAAATCTAATTTTAATAATTTATAAGTCTTAAATATCTTAATGTTTTCTTCGATGGGTGTAATCAATTCTTTTGAATCACCTGCAGTGGTGAAGTATAAATAGGTACTGAAATAGAGCTGAAACGAAACCGAAAATTCCAAGAACCTCCATTCCAGTCCCTAGAATATTTGTGTAAAAAATGTACGATAATAATTACGAGTATATACAATTTATATAAACGGAAATACGAACGCTAATAAATTACGGGGTGGGAGTTGAGTTTGTGGTTGCCACTGCAGCTATGGTTACGGGTAAAAATATCGAGTAAAATAAAGCGTAAGTATCCAGAAGTAGAAAAACGGCTGGGAAGAAAATACAACATTATGTAGGTATAATATATTATAGAATTATATTGTAATATTATGCGCGTGGCCAAAAACGGGATTGAAAAATGTATTAATTTTAATTCGATTTTCACGAACGCGTATTAAAAAAGTAATATTATTTTATAAAATGCCTGCAATGGTACAGTAACAATTTACTTACTATTTGTTGTAGTGGGTTTTAGCAATTGATTGGTTTTAAAAAAGTTTATTACTTTATACTCTTTATAGGGGTTGTTTTTTATATCACACAAACATTAATTATTTGTTTGTTTGTTTTTGATGAACTGTTCTGACACAGCTTGGCTTGTATATTAATCGGATGTGATGAAGACGGATTCATTGTTGCAGTATGGCAGCTATAGTCATGTAATTTTTTTTATGCATGTGTGTGAATCATAAATATTGTCGTTATTAAGTCTCATTGTTATTATGCAGACTTGGCGCCCGGAAAGTCAATATCAAATAAAAAATAAAAATAAAAATAGAATTTCCGGTTGGTTTGAGAAACGGAAGTGTAGTCCATAGTTCAAACGGCATTGTCGTTTTTCAATATTATTGTTATTTTATTATTGTTTGAACGAAAAAAAATTATTATAAATACATGATTTTACATGATAGCAAAAATCAATGAAAATAACAGTCGGTATAACAATGTCGGAGCGGTAGGTCGCGAGATTTGTTTTATGTAATATCGTTTGTTATGGAACAATTGAAAACTGAATTGTTCACTGCGGCCGTGGTTATAGAGAATTATTTTAAAATTGAGATCAAATACAACCTTTTTATACGATAAATAGCATACATACCATATGTTATAAATATAGAAATACTAAACAATTGTTTTTCTAAAATACTCATCTTACGGCCAACTGCTAACAATTCAAGTGGTGCTACTCAATGTGTTATATTTTATAGTTTATTATTATTATAATCATAAATATTGTATATTATTACTTAACAATATGAACAGATTTTATTCAATTAACTCGTGCGTATAAAAAAACATCAACTACATGATAATGGTAATAAAAACGACGAAAAATAAAAAACTATTTCTTTTCTAACCGTCAAAGGACGAGAATATGTACTTGTGTACATCGTTCCGGTTTTGTGCGTTTCTGAAACTTTCCTGGAAAATAATTTCTATAATTTGTGCACGTACTTACGAATATCGGAATACACTCTCAAACTAGCAATATTTTTTAACAGCCGTAGGAAAGGAGTATCACAGACTAAGAAAACCCGATTTCCTTTCCTTCTCTACAATTTTAGTAGGTATTAATAATAATACCACTTATAGTAATATAATATCGTGACATACTCCTTTTTTTTTTTGAAGCTCTCGAGTTTTGAAATAATTCATGTACTCTCCCGCAATACACGCATGTATATATCATTTTTTTTTATTTACAGAGTAATTCGCCAATACTATAATATTATTTTTTTTTCTTAATAATGCAGTAATTTTACAATCTAATTTTTAGAATCTTTAAAATTTTAATACCTAAGAAAATACTCATTTGAATTTTGAATAAAACATAACAACATTTTTAAAATAATATTATCCACTTATAATTCTAGTAAAAAAAAAAAAATGGTTTTCATTTAAAAACGGAAGTTAGTATCGTCATAGGGCACTCTTTAGTCTTTAAATAGTGCATAATATATTTAAATTTAAAAATATTGTCTTGAAGTATTATATTAAAATATTTAAAAATAAAAATTTGAATAAATTCATAATTAAATGAAAACATTTGGGTGACTTTGTGTAGGAAAACCAATGAAAAACAGTCTTTTCATCCCAAAAACGGAGCCGTCTCGTCGTCGGCTCGCGGCGCCGGGTCAGCTAGCATAGCATTCACTTTCAATCGTGAACGGACCGACCGGCGCCACTAATCCTATACGCCACCCCCATCCCTATAACAGACCAATAATCGGCCTGTCGTCCACGGTGGTGAAACGGATCCGAACTGGACGATACCTTGTATTAATAATATGTGTAACTAAGAAAAACATAATTTATCATACCGATTTTTAGACATGATATTTCAAATAAAATATTATTACTATAATTATTATATACATTGAATCATTAGCTACACATAATACATACTCATACACTGATAAAAAATATAAATATACTTCGTTAGCTTGATACTAAATTCATGGTATTATACTTACTAGTATTAATTGACATAAAGCATAAGTTAATATTTTAAAATGTGTGAATAGATTATTTTCATAAACTATTCACCATTGTGTGGGAAATTGTAATGACGCTTTAGACCATTTTAAACTTATGATAACATTTTACAATAAACTTGAACATTCAAATACAACAACTTTCTAGTTGTATTTTATCAACAATAAATCATGTAAATATTGTGAACTAAGTAATTAACTATTAATATAAAACTTATAAGTACCTAGGTCTTATATTTTCTTTTAAAAATGCAGTCTCCTTGACATTTATAACTGAATACTTTCAATTCTAACAAATATGTCTTATTAATTTTTTATTCAGTTTATAATTTTTTACAATATCTTTGAAATATTTTTCAATAAGTATATTTATTCATAAAATATAATGCATATTAGCAATTTTTATTTTTCTTTGTTATAATAAATGTAATATATAATGTAACACGTGTAATGTAGTATTATATTATGCACATTTGGCATAATTGTATAAACGACTTAAAATACATAAATTACCACTAAGTATAATATACAATATAAATGTCTAATATAAAATATCAAACTGAAAAAAATAAATTGATAAAAACCCAATAAATAGGTTTAAAAATCCAACTTAAATATATCTGAGAAAAGCTTGTTTAAAAAAATAAATATTATTATTATTATTTTGAATTTTTAATTTGTTATTAGTACTTGAAACTCGCTCAGTCGTTTGACAATTTTTTTTCTTTAATACATTTTAAACTTGAATAATTTAACTATTTTTTTCTAATTATTTATATATATATTATAGTCGAGAAAGTTTTTTAACTAATGGCTCTACATTTATTATATAATTTGGAAAAATTCAAAGTCAAATCTCATTTACTCGGGTTAACACTCGTAGAATAAACAACGAAAAATTCGATAACTTGTATTATATACATATAAAATGTATTTTGTCGTCTCGATGTTATACTCACGTGTTAATGTTGTATAAATGGTATTGCCTCCGTAGCGGTCATTTTCTCTTCAATGTCTGTGACTATTTATAAATTCCTCTGCGTACTCTTATAATGTAATTATAACATTCATTTAATTATTTTATTAAATAAGAAATGTAGTAGTATTCGAAGGCGATCGTTTCACCAGACCGAAACCCTATTTCGTCTCCGTCCTACAGGATTCGGCGACACGGGAGTGCGTGTACACAAGACTATATTATAATGATATTGTCGATCGCGATTGTGTAACGACGTAACACCGTTAAGTGTACATACACGTCTATATTGTATTATATTATATACGCGTATATATAAATTGCACGTTGCGTTTAATGACATTAGGAGGTATTGACAATATCGTAGAATATACTATACAGTAATCTGTCACCCGTTGGCACATAATTAATATGTATAGACCCTCCCGAACGCCACCTTATATTTTAAAAACATAACATAATAATAAAAATCCAGACGAGTGAGACTATTATTATATTATTATTTTATTAGATTTTGAGCCGAATAATTCGTCTTTTTGTCGTGTTTCGTTGTATTTTGAAGATATTTTCATTCTCCGACAAGCCTTAATTTATATGTAGAACGTATGTACTGGATTTAATAAAAATTTAAAATGAGGTGAACAATAATCTCTTATTTTATTCATATTGGTTCTTATTGCCATTAAAAACATTTCAGGTTGTTATTGTTATTATATAATTCATAAATTAGATAGTCTTAACAATATTAATGATATTGTTTGTAAGTATTTTTTTAATTTTATTTTATTAAGTATTTTTTTTATGGGTCTTAGATAATTTATTTTGGTGTTTTAAAACAAAATCTAGGCCCTATACTGATATTAATGGATATACTATAAGATATTATTATATTTAATATTAATGTTGATTTGGTTAAATGATATATTCAAATCATATTCATAATATCTCATATATACAGTTTTATGATTACATATGTTTTAAATATAGTACTTTCAAATTATTAATTACGCGTTAACTGTGTACCAGGTAGGTAACTAATTTACTACCTGTATTTTTACAGCTATTTTGTCGAATAAGGTTACTTGATACCCCAAATGAAATGTATATACAATATATTATACGATATTTTATATCGTATACTGACCATATAGTGTATCTCGTTCTCGCCGAATCTTTAACGTTACATACTTACATCCAATATAGTATCTTACTATACACAATTTATACTATAACAACCTATAACATCTAAGTGGTTCGACTCGGTCAGCCGTTATCATCGTAAAAATCGACGTGTAATAATTATCTCAATTACTTTTACAGCTCTGTCACTTTCTCTTTCTTCCTTCTTATGCGCCTGACTATAGACGATATGGTATTTCTTAGTATTTTCCAAATAATAAAGCGTTGTTGAGGTGGAAATTTGGAAAACCGTTGTGGTGTATAATGATAAGTTTATACCAACTACGTCTCTTCTCCGCAATTCCGTGAAATATGTCCAAGTGTATAATACCCAAAGTCGATCGTAATTGCCCGTCCCGACCTCGAGTGAGACACAAAAATAAATAATTCCACATAATATAATATAACCGCAGTATGGAGTACTGCGAGATATAGGCATGTCTTGGTAGCGTATATTTACGATGTTCTCTCGATAGGTGATGACCAAAAAAATATAAATCTCTTTTTACTCTGCACTTTTGGACCGACTTGAAACTGCCTTCTTCTAGAATTTCATCTGTCAAACAAACACGTTCTTAGTAAATCTTAAGTAAATATTTCAATAAAAAACCTCTTGCTTTTGTTGATATTGGAATAATGGTATAATATATAAGTTTAATACAATAAAATAAATATATTACAAAACATAGCAACAAAGCAAGTGTCGGGTGGCGTGACTTCCATCATATCCTCTAAATACGGTGTTAAAGGACTAGTGCACTCCGTATGCCAACTCACTTAACTTATGTGGTCTCATAAGATGTATGTAATATTATTACTATTAACTAATAAATAATTATTTTAACATTCGTATTATTATATTTTCATTTTCGTCGAGGTAAAATTATCTATTTTTACGTTATTTAGGATTAGGATACTACATGTCTTCAGAGACTCACCGTCATTAGATCTATATCAATAATAAGGCTTACACTGCAAGGAAAGAACACAAAGGATAAGAGAAAATTTTTTGTCACAGCTTTGTGAAGTAATACCGAGTATATCTATGCGTTATTAACCATTTATTGATAATTTTCTTGAAATTACATTGCGACTAAAGATTTGTCATAGTACTTTCAAATTTAACAATTTACAGATTAAATAATCGTATAACGTTTTACTACATAATGCATGAATGTTTATTAAAAATTAAAAAAAATATATACAATTATTGCAGATGATACAAACGTCTGAAATCGACGATTCACCGCTAAAACGAGTTCTCGAATCTTGCTGTGATTACGCAACAATCAAAAGTGGTATACTGACATAATTTCTTTTATATGTTGTTATGGATTGAATATTTTAATTCTAACCGTTTGAAATTCTCATTTCACTTTCAACATTGGCCAGTGTATAATGTATAATATAATACGGATTAAAATTAACAATTTATGACCACTTAACTGTTATGTTTCGCTATGAGCAGATGCTACGACCTGAATTACCTCACTATTATACTGATTTAAGTGAAATTTTAAGATATAAGTTTATTAAATAATTACGTTTGGACTGTTGAGATACAAAATTGGGACAGAACAGGTTCGTTTTTATTTTAAATTCCTTAAATGATTTTTTTTTTTTTTTTAATTCAGTTACTTCTTGTTGTGAAATTCGTGTGAGACA
The DNA here is from genome assembly GCF_003676215.2 of Rhopalosiphum maidis. Classification (NCBI taxonomy): domain Eukaryota; kingdom Metazoa; phylum Arthropoda; class Insecta; order Hemiptera; family Aphididae; genus Rhopalosiphum; species Rhopalosiphum maidis. The sequence continues at coordinate 80,262,704 of NC_040878.1, read as the reverse complement.
ACAGTTTATGTGTGATTTAAACATTAAATAACTAAAAATAATATGTAACATATGTTTTACTACTAAAAGTTTTATGAACGAGATAAATATAATAATATAATGTGTTCATTTTATATAATATTTTATAAATGTATAAATTACATTTTTTTAACATGAATAGTGTATGTATTTAAGTATTCCTATAAATGTAATATTTAATTGCATTTAAAAAAATATTTCAAATACTCTTAAGCATTTATTGTCTGAGATTGGCTATTTGCCGTGGTGAATTCTATTTTAAATTCATCGTGCAAGTTGTATATATTCAAGCTTTTTTTTGCAGTTATTTTTTACTATATTTAAACATACCGTTATCAGAGAAAACGATTCAAAATATTGTTTTCTATACACGATAAGTTAAAGTGATTACATGATGCCTGCTATTACAATGATAATGTTGTGTTCGGTAACGTATCACAGACACGAGACTCTACCAAAGTCATAATTACATAATAACGTATATACTATATAGTCAGTATACACACTGTATTCAGTATAACATGTAATATATATAAGTCGTTATAATATTATTATAACAACAATATGCTCATCGTGGTGCAAACAATACAGTTTTCTATGGCATAGTTTTCAGAAACGGTTGTTTTGATAATATATATATATGTATTATTCTTATTCTTATTATAATATATCGTGTAAAAAATATGTGTGCGTGTACGTGTTGCGATGATGATATTATTATAAATGGTCCGTTTGGCCGACGAGTGATAAATGGTCATGTCGCAACGCTAATTGAGGTTGTAATACGCGCGCGCAGTATCATAGTTATATATCATTTACGAGGATAATCCGTCCGTCCGTCCTATGTATTTATATTATCAAGGTAGAAGTATATGTAGGTACGATTATAATACGCGTATATGCTGGCGTGATACGCACACGTCAACTCGGTGTGATGGATTAAAAAACGAAACGCGCGAACTTATAATAATAATAAAATCGTCGTTGGAGCGTAAATTCGGTCGTGAATAATGTCGTATTATAACACGTTACACGAGCCTAAGGGTGTTTACAGACTTTTGTTTCATCCCGTAAACTAAAATACAACGATTCTAATCAACCGAAAATGGTAACACAGTAGTGTAATATTTTTTTCTAATAATATTACTCGTAATATTTTTTTCGGACAATTAATATTGATATAGATACAACATAAACAATATATCCGACGTAATATTATATTATGGTTACAAAAATCTATATTGTCGGTGGTCGTAAATAAATGCGGGTACATTGCGTATGACTGACGATTAGTTGTTATTCATTTTTCGTACACGGAACGGATTTACTAGCATTTAACTGCGTTGATATCAAATTCCTTTCAAAAAACATTATATTGGCAAAACAACACTAATGAGCAAACTGTTTGACGTATGCAGTTAATGATTTTTTAAGCGTATATTTTCAATTTGTATGACTATTTGTTAATTTTTTTTTTGTCATATAATTCATTTGTCTTTTATACGTTAGAACCAAACGAACCATTTGTACAATTTTTTACCTAACCTAACCTAAGTTGAGCCTATTTATTACATTATTTAGTCGTTTCATTAAATTCAGTGTATTATTATGGTCATTCGTCACTAAAACTAAAGCTTTTACTTAATACGTTAAGTGTTTTTTATTCTAAACTTTAGATTCTATAAAGTTTCGTCATTGTACACCACAGTTTTTCTACGAACAGACTACATTAACACACATTTTTGGATTAAAATAATAATCTATCGCTGGGTCACCGTTTAATGTTTTTTTGACGTATACGTATTTTGCATTAGCGTCATACATAGGTACTATGCGTAATAATTATAATATGCATGCACTAATTGTGCGCGTGCGCGTTTTGACTGCATCAGTAACAGAATTCGCTGAAACTGCCATTAGACTGTAACTGACGTTTCGGATTTTATTTAAAACCATAGCAACGCGCATCGTGTATACACTATCATATACTATCTAGGCAATGTTATGGTAACCAATATTCCACAAAATCTGTCTCTGAAAACCTACCGTCAACCAACTTACAGGTTACTCTGGACAGCGATGCAATATAACCACGCTACGCAGTGGCTAGTGATTAATGCTCAATCTATAATATTAATATATTATATTATTACATTACGGCGGTCGTCGGTTATCTTGGTGTATGGCGTGCATATAGAATATAGATCCACTGCAATCGTGGATAATAAAAATTGGTAGAGTGAATATGAAATTAAGAGGGAGGAGGCATGAAACTCAAAAAAATCGAATAAGTCCACCGTGGAAGTTTTTTTTTTTAATTTATGTAAAATAGAAAAAAGTATTAGTTAGAAAATATTTTTAATTTAGTCGACAACCGACTTTCTTTACTTGACTGTTGGTTCTATTCTACTGAACAAGTTTTATCATCATATATTGTATTTTATTTTTTTTTAAGAAAAAATGATCCAATTTAACATTTAACATGAAATAGGTAATTTTTGCGAGTGTTGCATTTAATAATTTTAAGAATCATCAATGATTTTCAGCGTATTTCTAAATCGTTCCAGATCATCACACTAAATATTATACTACTAGCTGTTACGAAACGACTATGTAGCTTCGTCTCTGCAGCCAAAAGACGATTATTATTATTCATCGCTGTATCACGAGGCTCGACTGTTGTGTTATATTAAATTGAGGTAAACGAGTCTATAGTGTGGACACTGTATGTGTGTGCATACAATTATTTATAGCCGTCCCGAAAATGTATATGCATTTCGTATACGGATTACAGTGTTATAATGTGGTTAATATAGCGTGATTCACGATGCGATGAGAAATAATATTGTTGTTTTTAAACGCACAATTAAAAGAATACTATACAGGTACTTATTAATAACAAACACACTAACGAAACGTTAAGCTACTCGTGCACAAACCTGTTTTAAAATAAATGTTGACCTAAGTTCTCCAATATAATAGGAAAATACCAAAATATATAATCTAAAAAACATATATAGACATTTAAAAATATTGGTGAAAAAAAAAATCCTCACTATTTGCTTACACTTTGAAATAGAAGTTTTTTAAATTTACATTGATCACTGAAATGAATACTCTTATTGATTATACATTTTTAAAAAGTATCAATTTATAAAAATAATTAAAACCCGTAACTGATCATGTCTTTTAGATTATTACGATTGAAATTTATATAGTATATTTATAAATACACCTAAGATAACTGGAATTTATATTTTATTCTCAGATAAAAATAATTCAATTTAAACTCTACACTTCTACAGTAGTATAATTAGTCATTCTATTTATTGAAAAAAAAAAATACATAAAACATTTTTAATAAATAGTATAAACTTAACAAGTAAAGAGTTTCTTGGTGTAATAAATTCTTGCTTTCGATTAATTTTTTGAAATAAAATAATTATAATATAATATAGTGACCACTATTTGGTGAATTTGAAATTAATAAGTAAACAAATAGATTATAATGAAAGATAAATACTCACTTTTCCCTAAAACTAATTAAGTTTTTGGAAATAATTTAAATTATTATTAACATGTTTTTGAATTGCCTCATTATAACTTCCAATGTTTTTATTAGACCATACTAAATTACCTTCTAAGAAAGAGGAAAATTATAATCAAGGAGTTACAGCATAATATGTACCTTTTTAAAATATTACCTCTACAGTTCTCTAAATTTTAATTTTTGAGATGCAATTAGTTTGAAGACCAAAATATATGCTATTTTATTAGTATTATGGTAATGGTTGATATATTTTAATTTTAATTTTTTGTATAAACTTTGTTTATTTGTAAAATCTCACTCGACTGATATAATATCGATATTTATTGTTATATTTATAATAGTGTATCTAACCTACAATATATCATTTATTGTACATGTGTGCATAAATTATTGTATTATTATATTGTCATATGTATTTATGTGTGTGTGTGTGTGTGTGTGTGTGTGTGTGTGTGTGTGTGTGTGTGTGTGTATGTGTATGACAAGAATAAACAAAATATTATAATAGGACGAGAGACGTTTTAAATTTTAATTTTCCACTGCAGGGCTTTAACCGGACCGACGTCGACTCTCCGTAGCGGGCACGCGCTTATTTACATTTCGCTGTTGAGGCACAAGAGAAACGCAATAATATTACGACTCCCGGGGCCATGGCGATGGAGATGTCGGATGGGTTGGTAAATGAAGAAAAGGGCGGAGGAGTAAATAACAATAAAATATTCAAAGTCGCGCACTTGGCGGGAATCGCGAGCCAGTTTCCGGCCCTTGGCAGTTTCGCACCGGAAATAACCGGAGGTTAGGCTCGCTCGTCGTCGTCATCTGCTGTTGACGCCGCCGCCACCATCTCAGCACATTTTAATAATAATAATAATAATAATATTATTATTATTATTATTAATATATTGTGTTTTGTATATATACAATTGTTTTGTGTAGAGTGGTCCATTTAACTTGATTACTTGGGCGATATTTGTGATTTTGACGCTAACTCTTTTTCTATGTTTACTTTTATAAACACATCTTTTCATACTAATTTTTTAAACATTTATTTTTTCTCAAAATTCCGAAACCATTAATTGTAATTACATATTCTGAAATGAGATACAGTTAAGGTATTTAAAGTTTATGAGTTTGCATGATAGTAATGCAGTTCACGAAGCGATACATCCCTGAACTTCAAAGAAGCTTTAAACGATTTGGAATATAAAATCGACATCATTGGTACATTGAAATGGTTAGAATATTTTTTTTTATCTAACAGTCAATATGCACAGTGTATACATTCTATTATCTCACAAAAAATTAAAACAATTCGATTACAATTAACATTTATTTTTGAAATGAAACAATATGAAAAAAATTGTTCTCTGTGTTGGTGGAGGCTTTGACTTGCTATTTCATAAATTGAAGGCTGGGTGTGGGTTCATTATCGTGTAACATATAATTTTATATATTACTCGTATATTATAATAATGGTTTATCACAGGCAAAAGGTACATTTATTATTCTCCGTAAAGAAAAATATATTTTTATTTGACTTATATGTACAAGCTTAAAAACATACGTATGTACAATTATTATTTTGACAAAAGTTTTATAAATATCTACGATATTTTATACAGTTTTAAAATAGCACATTATTTTATTATAATCACTTTACCTTTGAAAAAAAAAATAGTTTTAAAACTTTTTATCATACAGACATTTTAATTGTTCTTTAATGACATTCATACATTTAATTAAAAACCAAACATGTTTCTAAACTTTAAAAACAACTTTTTGTTTTTAATAAAAATGTAAGTATACTTTCAAAATGAACTGCTAAGACCCTTGTCACTTACTCATTTTTATAAGCTTAAATTATTATAAAAATAAAACAATTGTTTCAATATTATCTTGTTACGCGTACAAGTATATATACACTGATATTATTGTAATATATACATTGCACAAGGATGATTGCATTACTTTTATGTCATAATAATATAGTTAGAATACCTAAATTTATTTACGAAGAACCCTGCAGATCACCGTATACAGACGAATAAAGTCTTAAGACTTTATTCGTCTGTATACGGCGATCATGATGTTCCGTTATACTGTATGCTGTATCTTGTAAATTGTTCACTAAATACCTAAAACATTATATTTAAAATTATTTATTTATATATTTTTTACTTTTGATTGTTTAAAGTTATCAGAAATTCAGGCTTACTAGCATAGATATCATTATCACATTCTTAGATATAACAACATGTAAAATCAATTATCAAAATAAAATATTAATTTATACACACGTGAGTTAAAGATACATCACTATCTATATAATATTGACCGAGATAGTTTATTTTTATAATATTAATTGATCTGAGATTGTGATTTTATAAATTCTTATTAACCAGTGACAGTTTTTGTAAAGGCAAATATAATATATATATATATATATATATATATACATAATTGATGGACGTGTGATGATATATTATGTATTAATAACCATACAATTATAATTTAAAATTTACTTTAAATAAGATAGTGTCATTTACAATATGTTTACATTTTAAAGAACTATATTAATTTAAAGAATTGCATGATCAAGATCGCACTCCTAAATCTATGCATTAGTCCCTGATAATGAGGGTAAAAATTATGTATGCGAACGTTTGTTTTTAAATATTAAGAAGTATTATTTTGTGTTACGCGGTATCTACAATTACAAATAAATAAAAACTATACATCGATGAGAAAGTACTACTTAAATACTTTCGGCATTCACGCGTTGTGAAAATATATTTGGACACGTTTATTAATCTATATTAATAAATAGCTCGAAAAGTTTTTCAATATAATATTCTAATTTATATTGTATACGGTTGATTTATCGTTTTAATTTAATATGTTTAAGTGCGTGAATCATTTATTCAACGTACGGTGGCGGAATTCGAATAAAATGCCAATAGAATGGACAAATTTGACCTCAGGAGAGTTGTTTACTAAGGATTATCATATTTATTTTTTATTTTAGTTGTACATGCATTTTAATTATGATTTTTTTTAAATTTTTAAAAAACCTACTTAAGGATTTTCGTCTATAAGCTTGGATATTTTATGCTTTATATTTTTTGATTCACTTTTATATTATGACTTATTAAAGACCTAATTGTTTCGAAAATATACTAATAAAACTAGGTAAAATATAAATGATCAATATTTGATTTAAAACCATCAAAAACCATAATATTGGTTCAGACGTTTTGAAAAAGACCCATCATTTTTACAATTTATAGTTTTTTTTTTATCTCTTTACAACATATCCTAGTCGTTAATAGCATAGCAAAAATTTTTATATTAAAATATGGTCAAGTGTATTTAAAAATTTCAAAAATTATTATTTCAAAAAATACGTTATTAAATGATAAAAAGAATGTAATCATATTTAGCGAATCGACTCAAAGTATCCCGTGTATTGTACTGTCGACGAACCGTTATGTAATAATAGAACCCGTGAATGGTATTTATTTTATTTTATTTTTTTATTAACTGCTACAGACGTTGGTTATAAGAACTATAGTGAGTAACTAAAGAGTAAAAAGATAGACGGTCTTTTAACAGACCTTTTTCATCATCTGTCCATTGATGTTAAGTAGGTTGAAAATTCAAATTGAAACAAAAACGCTGTCATTTTTATCGTTATCGTAAATTTTGTGCATTTTTGTAGCACATTACCATATAATATTATGTATACACAAAACGAAAATTAAACAATAGTATTTATATTGCGGACACTTTCCACACATACGTGACCATATTAGTATGTATGTAAAATGTATGTGATTTTTTAACTGTTTAAAATTGATCTATTTTTTCACGCGAGTGACTATAACGAATAGACGAATTTCCGTAGTTATAATATCATTAAATTGTATGGGAAAACGGCTGGTTTTGGTCAGCTGGCAGCAAATAATAGCATAATACCACATTCTGATACATTTATAAATGCTCTGAACTTTAAATTAAATACATTTAGTGGATATTATGTATGTATTGCTATTTGGTTTTAAAATTTTACTGAACAATTTTTTACAGTAGAGCAAACATAAAACAAAACGAAACGCTAGACGGAATCTATGCAAACAAATATAATACACCTTTTTTTGTTTTTTAGTAGAACCGAAATATTATATTCCCATTTTTATCATATTATCAATTTAAAATGTATTATAATATTGTATATTATGGTCTGTCAGTGTAATTGAGTTCAATTTTTGATGATGGACTGTAGTGACTTATTCTATCATTTGGATGATATTGTACACGTCTATATAACGCTAATCGGTGACAGACGTGTAGTAGATTTTCCAAGTATGTTTCAGAGACTTATATTTTTATCAAAATATGCATTTAATAATAAAATAATAACAATAATTTTATTACTAGTTACTTGTATACAATAAATTATAACATAAGCGATGATCAATAATATCAAAATATTATAATGATATAAAATATTATATTTTTATCATTCGTCGTTTAATTAAGATTACAAAAATGATAATAATGGTAGGTAATAATAAATAGTAGTATTACGGACAGTTAAGTTCGTAAAAGGATCTAAACATTTCTAAATATTCGATCCGAATTTAGATGTCCAATTCGATTTGGTTTGAATTCAAACAAAATATATATAATTTGATAAAGATACAGAAAAAAATGTAATGATATGATCGTTGTTAGGTATATACTATTCGTTCATATTTTTTGTTATGATTTTATTTACATCATATCAATTTAAATTTCTCAAAAACTTTTTTTAAGTTTGACTGTTGTGTCATAAATTAATAAGATATAAATGTTTCAGTTTGGTTTTAGAAAAGTTCTTCTATTTTTGGTATCAAAACTGGATTTGTTTTCTCATCGAAAACGTTCATTTTGATCTCCCTTTCCATACATAATGTTATTTCATACTTGAACGATAATCGATGAGATACAATTACTATCATTACTAACACGTACAACGGCGGCATTTGCCAATAAAATAATGAAGTCGTTTACTACAAACACTATCACCATCACCGCAACCCGTACACTCGCCTTTTGTATAGCTCTTGGTGACTATTTGGCGGCGACCACGCAACAGATCGGTTGCCAACGCGGTTGTGGCTGCGACCGCAGTTCTGAACTTCTGCAACGGTCTATATATTTTTAATAATACGATTTAAGGTGCAGTGTTACATCGAACACGAAACGATACTTACTTAAATACAGGTGGAATCGAAGTATACATACGGAGGTAACAATAGTACATATTTTATTTTCGAAAAATACCAATTCGTTTTCTTTTCGATATATATTTGTTGGAAGAATTGACGAAGACGGTCAATTTAATTAAGTTTAATATTGAGGCAACAAAATTGCAGTTAATTCGACATAAGTTGGTTTTAATGTTTAAAAACTAGCGGTATATATATTTATCATTTAGACTTTTTATAATCGGTGTTTCTCGTGACATTTTTTGGATCAAGTCCTACCTTATACATGTATACAAATCACAATATACTTATAGTTAAAATGTTCAAACCCGAAAACTTAACACTATTAATTGGTTTTTAAACACAAATTATTGTTAAATTGTATCATATTATTAGCTATGAGACCGATATTTATGTAATATTTATATTACTGTCGTACTTATAAAAAAAAATATCGGTTATTTTTAGTTTGAACATCATCGACTTACGTTTTACGTTGTGCGATATTTTTATCGACTACGACACAAATCAATTATTATAATAATCACGTAAAACGTGATTTTCCTTCACGTCACGCGTCGCTGTAGCACGTACATTTATATTAGGTAGTCAACTTTGTATCGACATTTACTTTACAATATTGTACCAACCCAAAATTTATGTTTTTAATATTGCATAAGTCTTCGTATTTTTCATCGTTATCTAGTATTCACGTTCCGTACCAATCTACGGAATCAAATTTTTATTTTAAAATAACCAAAATAATAATATTATCGATTCTTTCGACAGAGCAACAGAGTACACGCGATGTAAATCGATGGTATTCATAATATACGAGATATTAAAAAATTATAGACAAGAAAAGGAGTGAAGTGGGAATATATGTATAGGTGTGCTGGAAAATCTTTAACTATTTGTTATACAGTCGATATTTGCCTATCAAAGTTTCCACACGTCAAAGTTATTTGAAAATATAAAATTTCGGAATATCTTGGTTCGCTCAATATGTTTCGGCCAGGGGTAAATGTTTCCTAGAATTTCTCGGTGAACACGAAGACAACGAATTCCAGGTTAATTTTACCGCACACGCGTTTCCTCGGGTGATTTACCGGGTCGGCAGACGGTGAAGCCGAGAGATCGACGGGGGGCTGTATTGCGGGCACGTTAAAATATATAATACTATGTTCGGAAGGTAAGTATAATGTACAGCTGATATCGCCTGTTACGCCGCAGGCAATGTGCGTGCAATTCCCGTGTCGGGTCCCATGTCCCCGCAGAGCAGAAAAACGACAACTACAACGTGACGCGACTCGACGACGACGACAGAAATAATAATAATAATAATATATTATTATTATTATTATTATTATTATTATTATTATTGTGTGCGCGCGTTTCGGTGATATCGAGAGTGCGCCGGTTATTCCGGACTAATCAATATATGAATATTACATGCTGTTGTGCTGTACGCATCGAAATTATTCGTAAGCGCACTCACACTCGACGGAATTGATGTATTATTGTCCACGGTCGTATATGGTATACCACCGAGGGACGCTGAATATTACGCTTGCAAATATACGTATGCCGTATAATACAATATTATGTACCTGAGTTGCGTCCTAGAAAAATATCTCTTTACCTTTTTTTTGGATTTACTCAGCGAGTTACCTCTCATGAGGTTATTTCGGTGCGATTCGATTATCCTGCAATATTTTTAAATTTTTAAAACGGTTTCTATAATTATTATTATGAAACATCGACCTTTATTCCGATAAGAAAACGATTCTCGATTGGTGCTCTGTGAATTTAGGCTATAGACGCATTACTATTATTGTAATCGTGTGAAATATTCATATTATTTTTTTTAGTAATTTTTAAAATTTAAATTCTAAAAAACTGTTGACATTGGTTTTTATAAGTTAAACGTGTAAGATACTACATGCGTTTTTATTTATTATTTATTAACTAAACTATTTAATTAAAAGATTTATAAAATATTCATAATATTTTATAAGTATTGGTTGAAAACTAAGAAAATTTGGAAAATTACTAAAATTATTGTAAACAATATTATATAAACGCGACTAACAGTATTTATATTATTATACATAAAAACTATACAATTGTTCAAAGTCAATTAGTATTAAAGTTAGAGCTGGCTCTTTTGTAAATAATTGTTCATTTTGGAATATTCCTCTGTCTATATTCCTATATCTTCCTCTGTACGCGCAGTTATATAATATAAAGCCATGCACTAAAATAGTATGATTATTTTATCAGTATAAAATATACGATATTTCGTAGTCTAGTACTGAACGTATAATAAAATCCGGAGGTTCCGATAATATAATATTTTGAGTAGTAGCGCGAATGAACTTCGATTCGATCGTTTCTGTTTACGATATTTTGAAAATATTGCGTTTCAATATAATATTTAGGACTTACTACTTATACAATGTATTGTGTATTTTGAATATTATATTTTATAGTGCTGGACTTGAACGTGATTGTGTAGGTACACATTTTCGTTATTATTATTATTATTTTTGTGTACGGCTGCACCGAGTATAATAATATTGTTATATAGCTCTAAAGAAATAGCGTTGTATGGATCTATCTGCTATGCTGCAGGCATATGTGAGGTGTGGTACGCAATTTCATATTACGGGATTGATTTTAAGGCGATTTTCTCTGTGGCATACGCGAACGTCATGGACTGTATGTTAAAACAAATTTATCTATACCCTATTTCAAAAGTAAATATCTAGTCTCTTGACCAGTTATCGTTTGATTGGTTAACCTAATCTAACCGGGTGAATTATAACGGATTCGCCTGTCATTCAATAGATCTGACTCAAGGAATCGAATTTTAGTCTTCAATTAATAGGGATGCGTGGAAATTGAAAATTGTATGTAACGATATCAACATAATATAATATTTTGTAACACATCTAGGCAGGTGGCCTACTTTTAAATAGGTACTACTATGTCTATACTCCTAGTTCTCCGATCTATCTATTTTTTCAGATAGCCCACATATCTTTTCAAGTATGATTATCTATATCAAACCACATTAGTCTATTACTAGGCACTTGATAATTATTTTTTTTTAAATAACAATGCATTATAATCATATTTTTATAAGACAATGACCAAATTTTTACAAAATACAATTAGATCAAAATTGTTTAGTTAGGGATTTAAGGTTTTGGAAAATAATCAAATTTATTTTTTAGTTTATTATTTACTTTTTGTTACATCATTCTTAGCTGATTCAAATCCAATATGAAATAATACATAATAATATTATGGCACAGAAATTATTAGCCAATTGTAATAGAATAGTATTAATTACAATTTAAAATGTATAAAAGCTATTATTAGATAAAATATTGATAAAGGAAATAATATTAGCAATGACAGAAATATAACGATAGTATAGAAAAAGTTAAATATCATATGGAATGGATAGACTAAATTAGTCAGTACGGAGAAGAATGTAGTTTTACAAGATAAATAATTATTAAAAAATAAGCCAACAATGAAAATTAAATTTTAACTACAAATTTGTAAACATAACATTTAAAGAAGAAAAAAGTTGCATCATTAATTTTAAACGGTTTATGAAACGCACTTGAAAAAAAAAAAAAAAAAAACAATTTCCAGACATGATGTGACTTTTAAACATATTATTACGAATTTCTGACATTTGTTGTGAGTGTTATGACTTACGCCCACACAATATGACGAGTAACGACAATACGTCATAAAATATAGTATAATGTGTTGCATATTATAAGCTTTAGGTTTTCAGTGGTTCATTTTCGCGGTCAACTTGTGAAAATTATATTCGTACTCCTGCGTTGGACCCTATCGTTCCGGTCCCGAGGATTAACCACATATTACTATATTCCTAGATATTACATACCTACGTATGTGTGTATGTGTGTTTCGGCCCACTACATTACAAAACGCCTCGCCCGACTCTCGTCGTTTGCTAACTGTCAAAACATGACAAAACCACTGGGCGGTCGACGCCGGTGATTACTGTCGTGACACGTATCGCAGTACACGGCGACGCGTATAACAGTATTATCATCACAGTAAATTGTCGTTTCCGCCATAGTCACCAAACGAATTAACGAGAAATGCGTAAACCGAGAGAGAAAGTTTCGTGGGGCTAGAAAACGTTTCGGACAAGATGAAAAATCGAACAAAAATTAATTAATATTAAAAAATATATATATAAATTGATATTATAAATTTAAAAATTTAAATTCGTATGTTTACGTTTTGTTTGTTACGTACGCCTATTATTTTAAATGAATAACACGTCGGGCTATGTAAAATAAAAATGTAATTTCCGATTAGAAATCAAAGCTTTTTTAGTATGTTACATAATACTATATAATATCTGCATAACAGCTTTATCGTTGCGTGGTATTTTTTAAAAGGTTTATTTAATTAACATCTGTAATAAAGTATAATTTCAAACCGGACGAGTATTTTCAAACTGTTTAGCCGTCAATTCTATGGGTATAAGTAAAATCGCTCGACTGTAAAATACGAAAACCTTAAAACGATAATATTAGTCTAATTTATAGGTAAAGGATTACCGACATTTTCACGTCTTCACGTTTATCTTGTGTGACATTTATATTTTCGCCACATAGAGTGGTAATCATTTCATAGTTATACAATGTGAATCTGTAAGATGCAAACAAACATGTTCAATACGGTCGTAAAAACCGATAACTTTGCTCACAAAATGTTTATATTTTGTTTTACGTAAAATAATTAATCGGATACGTTTTAAGAGTGAAAAACACGTAAAATTAAAAATAAAATATCTGAAAGATTTCAGAATGTTATTGAAACCGATGGATCGATACCTGAAGCTATTACACACCATTGTGTGATAAAAATTATATTACAAACAAAAACTTCGACATTCGTTCATCCGCGATAGATTCTACTGCGTATTCCACTATCAGCAGAATGCGGGTAAACTTGGTATGCGCATATCATTATAATAATATCTACCTACATTGTTTTTCTCACCTCGAATAGAGCTCACGCACCGCAGCGATATTATGTGCGTACGCATTTATACCTTTTATCAGCGTTAAACACACTCTTCTCATCCGCACTTGTTGTGGACCCTACTCATAAACGCCGCTTGAATCGCACCACCCAGTGGGCCGGATGGTAAATATGTATTATTATGCGAAAAGTCTGTTCCGTTTGATTTAGTTAAAAACATAAAATGAACACTCCGACGCGTGGTATTTGGGCGTTGACCCCGAAACGACTTGTTATGAAGTATAGAATATCATAGTAATAATTTAATAACGATACACCCGAAAGATAGTTAGGTTCGACCTACTCTTGAGCTATTGGCAGGTATTTGATAAACAGTTGATTTACTATAGTAAATGTGTTTTTAATAGGCATACAACAGTTTGTCACGATAAACCTACGTCATTGGCAGGTAACAAATATTGTACAAAATACGGATGTAATTGTAAGATTGCTAATTGGGCATGAAAAAATGAATTAATTCAGTACACTTATTATTTAAATACTAATCGGATCGTTTTTCCCGGATATTTTTTGGAAAACTTGTATAATTAATAGTTTATAGCTTGCCTACTGCAAATGATCATATCCCCTCCCCATTTTAAAATTCTAGTTTCACTACCGCATATAATATAGTGCACTACAGTGTAATCATACATATTTTATACTATACAAGTTTGCGCGTATATAATATGATATGAACCTTTATAGTTTATATTGTATTCGCACGGCGTAACATTATCTGGCGTAATTTAAAAGGGGGGTGGGTATGACCCCCTTTGAATTTTACAACCGACGAGCAAACGCGTACAACGCACGGAAATTAAAAAAAAAAAAACGAATTAAAAGGGTGTTGTTTGAGTTCAGAAAACCGTATAAAGGCTATGCATGTAAACCATATATTATATAATATTATTATATAGTGAATACCAGCCTTTATTTATCGACGGACCAAATAGGAAAAAAAATATGCATTGCATATATGATATTGCAGCAAAAAAGGTCATCTAAAAATTTTCAGTGCTATTTTTATATACCTATATGAAAAATGGTTTTACAATACTATCATAATATTATATTACATTGTGTGAATTTTGGGTCATTATTACTTTATTAACCAATTTATTATAATATATAATATACATTTCAAATTGTCTATTTGTTCAAACTTGAAACATATAGTTATACTTTAAGTGATGTATGAGACGATTAAAAACTTACATCAAAGTATATCATAAGTTCTGACTATTTTTTCTACATCTACATAATGTGATACTCATTAAGTGATAGAACAGTGTACGGATATTAAACGAAAAAGGAACATAAAATGTATAAAACAATTTTAAAACAAAATATATTGTATTAAGCATAATGGCACTCATCTAACTTAAACCTACCCGACGCGTCCTATATCGTTGATCTAACTTGATGTAAATTTTCGATTTATACTTATATATTATAGTCTATAATACAGATATAAACTCTATATCCTTTTTATCATGGTCGAAGTCTAATTAGATGGTTTTTTTTTTTTTTTTCAGGAACTCGTAAGTGCGCCCTCGCCCAAAAGGCTCCTGACCTCTCACGAGTCCATGCTGTCCTCCATTGCCGCCATAGTTGTTGTGACTGTCGACGACAGCTGTGGACCTCGAGAGCAACTTGACGACACTAACCATCGTCAACGCCGTCGTGGTCGCTATTTTTCTTTTTCTGCCACAGCAGCTAACACCTCTCACCACTGCCGTCGTCCAACGACGATCCTACCGGACCAGGTAGCCGGGCACAGATGAAACCATCATCACCGTCTCAAACGTCGTCTCCACCGTCGCCATCGACAGCCGTTTACGGCTTGATCGTCGACCGCGACCGGCTCGGGCAAGATCTCGTTCAAAAGCACGAGGAGTCGTCGCCTTCCTAGTTCGCGTCGACCTCTCGACGGGGGGGTGGAGGGCTCTTCGATGTACGCGCGATCCACCATTACCACAGCAGCAGTCGCCACTACCACCGCCACTGACCGCACTGACGACCGGCGTCGATTATGAAGAAACACAAACGCGAACACTTGGATTGCGGCTGACGACGATAACTGAACTGCGGTCCCGGGGGGGACACACACGATCACTCGCCACATACACACACTTCACAAACCATACACACACACACACGCCCATACACACATATACACACACATATACACACACCCCCAACCCACCCACCCACACAAACACATACCCATGATACGCGCCCACAAAGGATACCGCAAACGACATCACTGCATATAGCTGGCAGCTAAGCGGTACATACATTATAATATTTTTGTATGACAACTCGTCATCGCGCCTCTCACCCCTCATCCACTCAAATTAATCTTACGAACAGCTCACGCCGTCGTGTTTTTGATACACGATTTTGTAGATATTATATTATAATATACGATCGATGTGATAATATGTTTTCACTCGAGACCGCGACGCGAAAATTGTGAAAATATAACACAAAGCGATACCGCGGTCACCGTTGTTGTCCTAATCGTCCGCGTCGTCGTGCGCGCGTTTTATTTTGTCCGCCAATATGGCCGAAACGACACACTCGAGCAAACATAGCTAACAGCCTACTCCTGGGTAACAAAGGTGCACCCATTATGCCAGGGGGCCGACGAGGTCTGGTCGCCCCTCAAAACACGTTCTTGGAAAACATCATCCGAAGATCGAGCTCCCAACGTAAGTACACACACTGGTTTCATTACTAATGTAAGAAATATTTATCATAAATTATGTGTGTTAAAAAATATCATATAACATAATAACATTGACTATGGATAAATTATGATTATAATGGATATCATTGTAGTTCGCAAAGGTTGGTAGGTTCATAAAAACAATATTTTAGAGTTGTTAAATTGAATTAACGTAGTTAAGTTAAAATTTATAAAATGTTAAGTCTAAAACTGTAAAATTCATATAATATAAGTAACTCAAATCAGTCAAAAGTTCATTTTTTTTTTTTTATTGTTTTTAATTTAATTTTTTAATTTTACCCTTGATCGTCACACTTACCCATACTATAATTGTTGTGCAACAGTTAGATATTTTGTGTTATAACTAAATATTTTATTTAAATATATTCTGTGACCTAATTTTTTAATTTGGATCAAAACTATTTGATATTAGGTTAAGTCAATCACACGTTCGTGTCAAGTAATAAGCTAAGAAATATTTATTAGTTTATTTGTATTATAAAATCATTTTATACAGCATGATTAAAAAAAACCTGATTATTTTTCATATTAATTGGAAAAAAAGAAAAATTATTTCAATATACACTGTAACAATAGGTCGTAAAGTTAAGAAAAAAAAAATACATTTTTAACTGTTCAAGTTCAATGACTATATTTGATAATAAAATACAGATAACCACGGTATAAACTCACTATTAATTTGGTGTTATCATTGAAAACGATCGATTTGTTCGTTCCGACACGATAGCTTCGGTACACGTTTTATACATTAGACTTAAGTATATCGCGCGTATTACAATATTGAAAGATTGAGATCGGAGAGCGCTTCGGGAAGGAAAATTCCTTTCTTTATCGCCGGAGACTTCGTCGCTGTTTTGAACGAATTTTTGATTGACTATTGTACGGATGCAACAACAAGTAGACGTTTTCGTAATATTTTGTATCCAGAAAACGTTTCTAACGCCAACCCTACCATGGTATAATAATAGCCGAATACGAAAAATGTATTGTCATCATTGTTGGTTTATTCCTCTGATTATATTAGAACGATTATCTTTATTCAAATTGGTATAATTTTAAGTACAGTGTTAAAAGAATACAATAACTGTTTTTAAATAAATATACGGATAAACAAATTAAATTTAATCTCAAATAAGAAAAATGCTTTATAAATTTAATTATTTAGGTTTTACTTATCCTAATACATTCAGTAAAATATTTTTCACATTATAGTATATTCATATATAGATAAATCTTATTAAAATATTGTATTTTATAATACAAGACACTTTGTGTTGTGATATTATTTTTATAATAATTATTTAAACAAAACTTGAACATTTACTTTCGAGACAATTTTAATTAATAAATGTAAAGAACTGTTTAATAGCTCGTGGTTATTTTCTAGATTACCTATTATTATGCAAATGTTGAGTTTTATCTGAAAAGGGGTATTTTATCAGAGATAAACTTTTTCATGAATAAGTAGTATAATAACTATTTATATAACTATTTCTACCATAATTATAGTAGTAATTGGTAATAATAGTAGTTAACTAGTAAAATATAACAATAATAAACAAATAGACATTTTTAAGTAAAAATAATATTTTTATATTAACGTGCATACTATTTATAAAATCAATGATATGATAATGGTGTACGAACTGTATAATTATTTAAATACCTACTGTTTAAATATACTTATGTCTAACTGTCTGTTTATATAATTGAAAATAAAAAACAATCGAAAAGACTATAATTTGAGCACCGTATATCACTTATCCAGGAGTTAAATATTTAAATAAGACGGGCGGGCTCGTAAGCTTTCAATTTTTTTTTTTAAATACGACATACGATAAAATAATTACCTTTAATTTATAAATCATGCATAGTAAGTACCAAAAAATTCCATATATTGATTATCCAAATAAAAATATTATACATTATCTTAAACCTTCAAAGCAAATTAAAATTTTTAATTTAATGGTTATACATATAATGCAAGTTATTGGATGTTAGTTTTAAAAAATTCAAAATAAAATTAGGAAAATCAATTTTGAATAAATCTAGAATTTAATTTTCAAAAATAATTTATTAAAATTTTATTGATCCAGGCATCTCTTAATGCTATTCAATTTAAACTTTGTTTATTTATTATATTTAAATCAGATAATTATCATATCATTCTCTAATCGTTAGTTTTTTGCTAATATTATTATTCTCACGAAAATCCAGATTTTACCGTATAAAACAAAATTATATTTAAATTTTACAAAAATATATTTTTTGGGTTTTTTACTTTTTTTTATAGAAATAAATGTCATTAAATTAAAAAAAAAATTATCAGATCATTGTTTAAAATTTTTAAATAATCCCGTTTAAATATTTTATTGATTTTTATTTAAAACATACTATATATTACATTATTTATTATTAAAGTGTATTACGTTTAAGTTGTTTTAAGCGCTGAAAGCAACGTAAATTTGAATACAATGACAATGATACTTGTCAGGGTTGAATGGAAGTCCGATTTGGTGCATGCTCGAATTTGTTTTAAATTTAAGGACCGGTGGATTTTATTTTGGTATATAACCTGTTAAAATGGTTTTGACATGTAATCAATTATTTTAATCTATTATTAATAACACCGAAATAAGATACAAATAGTCTTAGATACCTGCGATGATCTTATATCTGTGATAAAATTAAAAAATGTAGAAAAAAAATAACTTTAGAAAACTATAGGGATAGCTACTTAGATAACCGAACATAAAGATACGATAATAACGTATTTTTTATTAAAGCTGTTATTTTTTCAACATATTATTAATATTGTGACATTACACCGCATCTATAAGAAAAAAAAAACATTTATCTACTAAAATAACGATTGGGTTGTTTCTGCCGTTAAAACATCAACGTGGCGACATATTGAGATTTCCAAGACAACGTCATAAATATTAATTGGACTTAAGATGAAATTTTACGATCAAAATCTAAACAAATTAAAGTAATTGAGCATAATAATATAATGTCAACCAAGGCGACTTCACTAGCTAAAATGCCGTAAATCTAAAAATTTTAAGGACACAAAAGTTAATTACATGCTATAAATTATATTTATTATCAAGATAATAATTAAATATTAATTTATTATAAATGCAATGTTTTCGTAAAAAATAAATCAACCTACCGTAATACTAATAATACAAGACCATAATATTATGTTATTTTTAAATTAGCGGATTTATAAAAGTGTTACATATTATTGTTATCGCGTACGCCGTACAACCCTAACTACACATATGCATAATGGTGTATCATTAAATACAACAATTATATAATATGTGTATGTATATTTTGAATTTGCATACACATTGAATTTAAAGTACAAGATTATTTATATGCTTCGAATATTTGTCATCTCGACAACTTTTTTGATTTCGAATAAAACAGTACTTCACGATAAAATAAAACTATAGGAAACTCAAAATCATAGGGACAGAACTTATCTATTTGTCCACATTATGACGCGGCGTTCACCACATTATATGATTCATATAATACTATTTTAAGAGACGACCCAATAAATGGTATATTATTAATATGTTTACAATATAATATTACTAATAATCAATGTGAGCATTTTAAAACTGTAACTTTGTTTATCACACATTATTATTTTATTATTCTGTCACTCGCGTCATCTACTCAAATAATGTTAATTACGTTGACGGACACGACGGTATGAGATTAATATTATAATGAAATTATCGAGATAATAATATATCAATATATATATATATATATAATATAATGGATAAAAACAATTGTACTTATGAAATTAAGTGTACTAATTATGATTTATTTATTCAGTAGATTAGTTACATCTAATTTGTAGTTTCGATCAGGCTTGCGAAAAATTAACAACATAATAATTTGAAAGTGACAATTCAATAAATTGATGTATTAAACATTTAGGATACATTCCGTACACATTTGATGACGTATTTTTCGAGAAGGGGAAACAATAAGTTTGACTTTTTTCACGAAATTCATAAGACGAGTGATTTGTATTATTGCTCATCACGAGTACCTGCGATGATTGTGATACGAAAAAGGTACAGCTCGATGTATTCAACATAGACTTGGCACTTGGATAATATATCGAGAGCTTCTGGAGTTTGATAAAATTAACAGTTGGATTACGACGATCAAACCGTGTCGAGATACACAGGTATAACCGTTGGTGAGGGTACGAACAATATGGAAAACTTTAAAAATTTATGTTTTCTCGAAACTTAGGTATTCGCCATTGGTGTAAAAACGGCTTTGTTCGTTTCAGTGTTAATCCAGTCCCCAGTGCAAGGTAGTTGTAGGAATGTGTAGGAGGTTTAGCAGCAGCAGCAATAGTAGTAGTTGTAGTTTATCTTATTATATTATATTTTATTGTGCACGTTTGTTGAAGGGGATGTAAATAAATTGAAGGATTTCGAACGGGTTCAATATCTGACACGGTTAAGCCTCGAGCTACGCGTGCTGATATTCCATCGGAAATTTCCATCTCTGTCGAACGCTATCCGTTTACCCGTCTCATCGATTTCGATCTTCCTATTTCAGCTCCATATCTTCGTCACCTTATGGACTTACGAGTGGCTGTTTATTTTTTCTCCGTGGATGGGATACAAATAGAAACTCCGGGCTCATATTTTGTTTTGTTTTTTATTTTCATAAATATTTTTTTTTATCTTTAAAAAACTTCGGAAAAAGCAATTTGTATTTAAAAAATCCGTTGTGTGAAACAGATACTTATTTTATAATGTATCAAATATAAAATTATTTAATTAGGAAACATCGTCAAACGATTATGTCACCGAATCCGTGAACTACCTGCTGGCATGTTGACAATCCCGCGTCGACAGCGGGATTGAGATTTCCGCGGTCTATTTGTGGGAGATTGCCTATTGTAGTATTATAATACATTATATACCACTCTGTTATCGAAGTTTATTTTGTAAATCCGTAATGGGCACGTGACTATAACGACAACGTCGACTGACTACTAAACAATTTTTCGACAAATGCTTTCATATATATTGTATATGAGCCCGGACATTTTTTATTTATATACTATTGTAGTTTACCGAAAGCGTGTATGCCACCACTATTAAAGGTACCATCATGAAGGTATTTCTAATATTGGGGAAAAAATTATTTTTAATCCCCCCCCTCACCGGTTCTAGAAACTCTTTAAAAATATTTTTATTTATATTTCTTCATTCATATTTTATACTTAAGAAAAATCAAATTATTAATCATTATTCTAGCTTAATTAAAATAATTATCTTAAATATTGTAATAATGTGATAGTGGTTTTTGTTATCTGTTTATTTGATTATCTTATTATTATTAATAAGTAACTTACCATTTAGAAGAATTTATAATATTTTAGGAGAGTTAACATTTTTTTCAACCTAATATTTACTTACGTCAATATGATGGCATAAAATAAATAATTTCTAAAATAGTATTAATATCTATTACGAAATGTTATTAAAAAGTGATATTAAAATATAATATTTACAAAAGAACCTATAATATCTACAAGATATCATTAAATTAAAAATTATTCAAAATGTAAATATCAAACATATTGTGTAAGAAAAAGTTATGAAAATATCTCTTGCGTAGCTAAACATTTTTCTTTTCTATTTTGAAATTCAAAAATATTCATATATTAAACATTATTTGTACATTTTTCATTTAAAAAATTTAAAATATGCATTAAAAATAGATGAAAATAAATTGTAATATTTCCCATAAATATACAAAACAAAAAATACATATTTAATAAGCTATTATATTATGCAGTTAATTTCTTGATAAACCAATAAACATACGAAAAAGCGTGTAAATTTATGTCCTAATAATAGCATACATATGATTGATTATAACTACTTAACACACTCGCTCCAACCTAGCATAACAATGCCGCCCATTACATCGCTAAATTTGTCATAAACGCGCGTGACTGGTTAATCTTTGCTTACGGTGGACGATTTTAATTAAACCACGAGCGCATTAGTACACTAAGGTATATAATACGATGATGATGACAATGACGTCGATGATTTTGGTGGTTGCATTTTAAACAATCCAGAAGACTGTAGTGGTGATAACCTCCCAATTTCAAGCCGTTTATGATAGTAATAATGATACAAAATGAAAGAAAAAACAATTACCACGGCAATGATAATAGATGGAGGGCGAATTACACAAAATATTTGCACGAAAGCATCGCGTAATGCAATGTATGTTTATAAATTTACACTTTACTCGAAATTGGTCTGAAACTTTTTTTGTTATATTATAGTATTATAATTTTATTTTATTAACGAAAAAATTTGACAGTATTGAGTTTATAAATTATATCTAAATTGCATATTCGTTCATAATTATGTCAATACACTACATCAAACAGAAACATCATACAATTAAAAAATTAATAAAACAAAATATTAAATATAATAAGTAATTGTATTTTATTTTAAAGCCATATACTTATTTCTTTGAAAATTATAAATGTTTTTAAAAACATATTTGATTTACATTAATTGAAGAATTATAATACACAATTTTCAAAAATAATAATTTACTTTAACTATTTTTAGTTGTTACCATTTCTTTTTTTAATGTTAACATAGGTGCATTGGTAATTTCATATTTTGACATAATATTATTATTGGAATTTCAATTTATAAATATAAAATTTCAAATCAATATTATGGTTATTAAAAATTAAGTATTTAAATTTTGAACAATTAGAGTAGTTGACAAACATTTTGTGAAGTAGCCTGTGCCACTCTTACTCCACTTCACTCATATAAAATTTAAATACTTATCACTTAAAGCGTTAATATTTTTTTGAGGAAATTAGCGTTTCTCATTAATGATGACTTGTATTAATCAATTCCACCTTTTCTATTACACTTGTTTTGTTCACTCTTATTATTGCTACTGCATGTATTTTAGCAGACCCTACGGTACGGATGAACCTAAATTGCCTATCTAAAGCGCCGTGTTACAAATCTGCGATTAAAATGTATTGAAATAATAATTGTTGTTATTGTTACGAGACACTGGTTTTGTTTAGTAATCCAATTATTACATTTTAATGTTTACAGTGCATGCCAAGCGTGTCTTATGATATAATAGATAATATAATGTAATATTATTTACGGTATGGTTAACACGAAAAAGAAGTATGACTTTTTTAAAACACAAAGTTTGATTTTAGCAGTATATCATTATATTATATTATTTGTCTGAATTATTAAAATGCATTTACGTTTATAACAAGATTGGTGAAAAAAAATACGGGGCAAATCGAAATTATGTTATAATATAAACCAGTGCTCATATTTATATAGCACTTAAGTAAATGTATAATACAGTTTTATTAACCGACATATTACTATAAAAGTGAAATATCGCATTATGATTGTGAGCACGTAGCATATTGGCGATAACAACTGAAAATAGTCGTTCCAAAGAATTAAATAAAAATATTCTGACTTTTGAAAAAGTCATTTACTTAGACTAAAGGTTAACGTGCAGGACCGGTGATACGATCTCAGTTTTTTCTGGTGTATAAATTTATAATTTGCAACGTTATAACTATTTTTGAAACAGCCTTTTAGTAGAATTCGTATTGCTAAATTATTTTATCCTAGATATTTGACTAGAGCTTATTTTCCTTCAATATAAACGTACGAGCCAATTAGATAAATTAAGGTTGGTGTTATTATTTTGGCAATATTAGTGGTATTTAACCAATATTTATTAATTTTTTTCATATAAAATCTTACCTCGCCTTATATTTTCAGTTCACACATTCATTATTAAAAGGATTTTATACGTATAAAATAAGAATTACTTTGTCACAAATCCGTGTTTGCAATATGAATAACGTTTAGCCAATGAAATTTACAAGTTATTTTTAAACAATATTCACAGATAATGAGGCACCATTAGCATCGCGACTACGATTTATCAATGACTTGGAGTAATGAAATACATATATCGAATAAATCATTTTTCTTTTAGAATCCATACTATTGTAATTTTGATTACTTATATAATATATCCTAGATCGTGAACACCCTATAGTTTAAAACACTGTCTGTGCACTGAGACATTTTTTTTAACAAGATCTTTAGAGGTGTAATTTTATTTTTATAAACGAACAACGTTACTTTTAAAATGTAAACATTTATTTGTTTAATAAAATAATAATTTAAAATTTCCTTTAACTTTTTAAACGACAGCCTAAATATTTAATTTCGTATCCCAAGACAGATTATTTTCCTAGAAGTTTTAAAATAAAAAAAAAAAAAAAAAATCTCAAATTAAAAGTAAAATTGTGTAAGTATATAAAATTTAAATGAATTCAGAAAAATGACACAGGGAACCCCTAAAATGTTCGTGCACCACTTTGCTCATCAGTACTTCAGATACTTATGACTAATTAAACTACCTAGTAGTTTAAGATTCGATTTTCATGTATTTAAATGTTCAGAAAAATATTGTGATGTAGAATATTAAATAAAACGTATTTTTTTTCATTTAAAAAGTTAAAAAACTTCATGAATTATAATGATAGGAAAATCAACATTAATTTTCTTTTTGAAATTGTTGTTTTATAATGACTTTGACTAATTATATAAAAAACGTTTTCAAGGTAAAACGTATATTTTACATTTAAGGCTTTAAAATATCACCGTGTACAATATCATTGTAATCTTAGTGGAATATACTTACGTAGGTATATGCGCATAATATTTTGTAAGGTGATGCATTTAAAATGTATTTATGAGTATTATTATGAGTGAACTTTTTGAAATTTTTACCACGAAAATAGTAAATGTTTTGCTTGTTCACTGCTTATACGAATAGAATGATTTAAACTTTTAAAACTGACACTTAATTAATATTTATTTTATATCTGATAATTAATGTACACGCGTCGATACGTTTTTAAAATTGTTATTGTTTGTTAATATCCATTTTGTATTTTTTACTTTTATTTAATTAAAACATTTGAGCCTCCATCAATGCCTTTACGATACATTTTTATGTGAAAACAAATAGAAAACTTTTTTATACTTATCTAAGCCGATTCTAATGAGTATCGTGTAGATACGTGATAAGTACAAAAAACATCCATTTACCTATTTTATGATACGCGATAGTTGATTATTTCATTGTAAAATTACGTTTTTTTTTTATCGATATTCACACGCCGACTATACTATATTATACTATATGACTAATAATAATATATATATAAATTGATTTTACGTGAAAAAGACGTATAATTTACATCGAAGGTCAGCCACTTAAAAAAAAAAAATAGTAAAATAAATGTTTTTCTAAATTAAATATTGAGTCATTGCTTTCTTTGATCTTTAATTAAAATTCTTATAAACATTTGGAATCCATCGCTTTTATTTTCCTTTAAAATTAAATAATAATATTATAATAGGTACCTATAATCTTTGATTATTGTTTTAGTTGTTTTAGTTGTTTGACGTCCATTTCGTGCTTATATAGTATTCATGATTTTCCGCTATCGCTTATTGGCCAAGTGCTTTCATAAGCATCACAACTTGAAACCTTTTACAAAGGATAAGTGTATACCATCAATTGAGATTCAAACGAGCTATTATTATATACCTTTGAAGGCATTATTATACGTATAGAATATGATAATATAATACTGTTGTGGTAGATTAATAAAACATCATTGTTTATCGTAGGTACGAGTTTATTTATTATTACTGAGAGTTTATTAAATTTATTTGAATGTCTGTTTGGATTGATTACATAAAATTATTATTATTCTATAAATGCGGGTTACGCATGTTATTTTAATTACGCTGTTTATAAAATAAAATGCTCTTTTCATACAATTACATGTTTCTCTATCAAATTATATCAACATTTTATTTTTTCAATACGACCATAATTATTTATTATTCAATTTGTACACTTTTAAATTAAACGAGAAAGGCGACACATAAGAAACGTGAAACTTTTTATGATAAGTCGGTAAAAATAAATACAAAAAAATCATTAATTATTTTATGTGAAATGTTTTCATCGCTGTATTCGTTAATGTTCAGCTTTCTAGAATTCTAAATTTGTTTATTCTATTTTTTATCTTATAGACATCATTGGTCATACGATATTTATTTTTATATATAATTTGTTTATGTACGTACCAAAATTGTTAAAAACAAAAAAAATCCCATATTGTGTTACTGTTAGCTCTATTTATAGCCATAAAAATCGACAGAAATCTAATTTAAAGTCTTTTATGACTGAGATATTCAATGTAGCATAACATAATAACGGACACACTATATAATTTATAAACTTACCTATTATAACGTTGTTGTATCACATACCATAATAACACTACACTATTACCATTATAACTACTGCGCATGTGTACATTATATTTATTGTATTTGCGTTCCGTTAGCGTAATGATATCAAAATATAATTATTTCAGTACAGTTAGCACATATGCATAAAGTGTATTGTATATTATATATATATATATATATATATACAAATAATACATATTATATATATGCGTGCGTGTATGTTGGTGATATTTTGCGCGCGTTTCTTATCTATGTGGCAGAGAATTTAATTACGATTTGACGTGAAAGCGTTTTCACCCGATGATAATTCAGCCGGTTAATGTGAAAACATGCTCATATGTAGTGTTCCCGAGCCCTGAGATTACATCGATATATTCAAACGTACACACAAATTATATATATAATACGATGTCGCGTGTGATTAAGTTTTGAGACGAGTGCAGTCGAACGAACATAAAGGGAAATATGGAAAAAATAAAATTCGCGGCGAAGGTATTAAGCGACGCGTCTCACGAGTAGAGTTTTCGAAATGGAGACGAAAAATGAATTTATTTTTTCACCTTTAAGAGGATAATCAGCGCCTGGTGACCGATGGCGGTCGAGATCAGGTTCAACTACCCCGTACACTCGACTCCGTCGTCGTCCGCCACGGAGATCGTGACGTATTATAGGTACGTAGTGACATTATGTTGGTCAAAACTGCATTTTTACGCGTTTACCGCGCATACGCACTTACGCGCACGCATACATCATCGGCGTGTTCGTTTTCACGCGAAAGTCATCTCTTATTGTGCCAGCCGTCCGCCCCGTTTCGGTCTTACTCTATCGTCGTATTATGCGATAAAATGTGCGGAAATCGACATAATAATATAGAAACGTTTCCATAATAATAATATAATGTACACGGCATACCACAATCGTATTATTAGACGAATTTATTTCGCCAGGCGAGCTAGCCATCAAAATTACGATACGGTTTTAGATTCGCGGCCAAGCGTACGATTGTAATAATAATATTGCTGCGGTAAAACGATCGTTTCGCCCGGCACGCCCGGTCGGTGTTCGACGGGCAACGATAAATCGGCATTCGTGGTCTGTGTGCTCAAATTAATGTGATTTATAGAATTTGCACTCCGATAGCTAGCAGATTTGACGATTGGTCGTATAAATATTGTTAAATGATCCAGGTACACCGTGTACATTATTATTTGCATAGATCAACAAATATGTTTCGATCGATTAAAATATGGCGTAATATTCGTATCGAAGTACATATTTTTCGTCGACAAATTCTAAAATATTTAGTCGTTAATTCGTTGTAACATAAATAGAGTTCGTGTTTTTCGGGTCATATTATGATAACACATCGAAAACCACTATAATATGTTCACGCTTATGCTTTTATATATTTACTATTAAAATATTAATACTTGACTTATAGTGCAAATCAAATCTGCACTTAAACAACCGTTGGATGAATAGCTTTATTCCACCTGTGGTTAATTATTATGGCGAAATACTCACGTATTGTGATTTTTAATATGCATACGTTATTATTGTAAATATTAGACATTTACATAATACAGTTTATTATCGATACTAGATGCCTCGGAAAAATATTTACAAATATTATAAAGCCGTGACATTATATAAATTCATAATATGATTATCATCGGATTTTCGCAAAATAAATAATTTTAAAGAGTGTACAATAACGATATAAAATCGTCAAATGTATTTTAATGTATCACATTTATATCAAAATAAACGTAATTATTGTTTTCGTCACGCATTATCTGCACAGTATATTATTACACGATCGTATTAATTAAACGAAAGCTAAAAACCTAATGATCGTGCGATAACGTTTTCCAAAGTGTTTGGTTATTTAAAAACTCACCACCTCTCGTTCGTTTCACGTGCTATAATAATATATTACATTTTATTATAATGTTCTCGTTCAAGGTGGTCGTTTTTCTTTTATCGTAATAACGGCACCATTCACTGGTATACAGTCGCTGCAAAGTCGCGTGTTTTTCATCAAACGCCATTGACGAGATTATAAAAGTTTAACGGATATTTTCCCCATAATCGCATTACTTTCATTTAACTTTTGATTAATTTCATTTAATTAAAAACAATATGGGCGGCCGTGTCGAACAAATCCCGTTTAATAAACATTTTTCTTTTAATGATTAAAAGGAGCAGAAAAAAAAAACGAAACAACAACGAACGGAATCCGTAATTATTGCACGTTTCACAAGTCGAATCAATAGCAAATGAATAGCAATTATAATAATTATGCGCTGCCGCGGTCTTGCCGATTTTAATATATATACCACCTCGGTTCGATATCTCGTCTTATTCGAGCAATACTAAAATGCTAATCATTGCGTTTCGAGCTCGGCGCTCTTGAATTATAATTTGACGTCGAGTCCACCACCAGCAATTATTACATTTTACTAGGCTTTTGAGATCGGTATTATACAAGCCACATTTACGCTATACATTTAAACTTCGACATTATACAATACGTATATTATTGTGGTTCTATCGTTTAAGCAATTTAGTATTTGGACATAATTTTTAGAAAGACCAAATATAATGATGTGCTTTAAATATTTATTTTGCTTTCCACCGTGTGTATACAATTAACCCGTATGATAAAATTAAACAATAATAGTAAAGATAAAAATCATTTCATTTATATTAATATTATTTTTTGTGCATTATTGTTTATGTAAATCAGTTTTACAGTATCGAGTGATCGTGTTTTCAATCATCTTAAATTTCTCTCATGATATTATCGTTGATTTTCTTAGAGATCCGTAGATATAAAATATAACATATTTTATTTATTGCTAATTTTACGATGGAATCATTATGTGCCTGTGTAAATGTAAAAACAAATAAATGCCTCACTTCCCAAGTAATCAGATGCAATCACTCGTCAATCCTCCTCTAATACTTCAATAGAATAGATGGAATATTATTAAGACCAATAACGAATTATATAGATTCTGAGATTTTTAACGATTCCGAAAAATATGATCAAATCACCTAAATTACTGTACTTTATGCATTTTAGACTACTCTTTGGATCTTTGGACACGGATACGTAATTTAAATGTGTAGCATAATATTTTTTAAAAACTAAATATTTTATTTGCACTTTAGATGCGGTGTATGCGATCTTCAAATGTCTAAACACATTAAACATAAATTAATGATTATAACGCGTACGCCAACTTTGAAGTTTTGGTTTTTCGCAAATCGTATACGTCATAATATATTTTCGTAACGAAACCTAGTTATTAAAAATAACGGTAGTGATTATAATAACATGAGAGATTTCGACGGTTAACCGCTCCGAGTCAAATTAGTTAAACGGGTATGCTTTACCCACACTCAAACCGTAATAATAAGCACGCGACACGAGTTATTATTATGTACCAATAACAATGGCGATAATAACAAAAAAAGGCAACGTCAACAATAACACCCTATATAACACCTAAGTACAATGTAGCCCTTCTAGGGATACGCTGATACGCATATTAAGATATATAATCGTTCGTGTGAGAGTCGAAAATTCAATTTCGAAATAAAGCTAATGTGTTTGAAATGCAAATACTAGTAATACGGCATTGAAAAAAAAAAATTGAATTTAACAGTAAAACATTATACCTTTGGTGGATGTCCCTTGGGGAAAAGTCGATTGTTTAATTCGCTACTGTGTTTGACCAATTTTGCACGTGACTTGAATTCAAAAAAAAAACATCCACGACTCTTATAGGTATTGAATTTAGTTTTGTACTAAATTGATATATTTAAGCGCGTATTAAGTAACGATATTTTTTGAGTAATTTATATTCATAGGTTAATGATTCAATACTTATAACAAAATGCAAATCGTTATCGCAGTATTTGTTTCATACTACGTTTTCATTCACAAAAATGATTCGATTTAATTTGTTGGTTTACGCAGTTATAATAATTAATAAAGTAAATTCAACATGTTTCCGCATAATAGTGTGCTGCATTAGACTATTGGTGGTATGGTGAAATTATGGCACCACATGGATTTAACCAGGCGAATAGCATCAACGGAAGTCCTGATAACTTTCTAATTATGTCTAACAAGGACCAAGTAGTACTTTAGGACGGTATTAAGCAACTTTGAGCTTTTTTGTGGTTTATTGTTTAATTTATAACCTTGCGAGTTTAAGTGAGTAAATATCATTTAACAAACTATAATAAGTTCCAAATAGTACTTAACCGTTTTCTAGAACGTTGAGCTTCAATGTGGTGCAGCGGTGGATTAAGCACTACACGAGTTAAACAAACTAGGCAAATATCGTTTGATAAGTGATCAAATATATGAGTCCTGTTTAAGACATTTGAATTAAGTATGCTGTATGTGTCATGTGTGGCTCTGATCGCATGTTCATTGGCCGAATAACTTTGAATATTAGATAAAAAATTTAACGATAAAACTTATTTTTTCGAATAACCATTTCTTAAAAATGTTTACAGTTATAACATATTTCTGACAATTATATTAATTCGAAACATATACTTTACTCAAAAAATGAAAACATTTGACATTCGCAGCTTTGTTTTTGCAAAGCGATAAAATATGTAAATATACCGTCACGGAGAATTTGTTTTCGACGTATATTTCAATGCGCCGGAGACTGTACGTGATGCGGTCACGAGTGTTTAGTGTACAGCCACTTGTAATAGTGATACAAGGCACCACGTTGTTAATAACGACAACAGTATGTGATAAATTCGCGAAAACCACCGACACGAATGCGTGACTTTACTACGTGTGTATGTGCATGTGAATAATATGCTTAAAAAGCATAATGTGTATTATATTATTTAATATATCTTCAGAAGACTTATTGTATTATGCTATGTATGGTTAAAACGTTTTTGTAATAGAATTATTTGGTTTTTTGGCTCAGCACACAATTTTCGAAGTGAGATAACTATAAATTTGTTCGTGGCTTTAAAAATTGAATACTAATAATGCATTTTTTCACATATTTTTTTGTAATGCGATTTATACTAGATAGTAAATTATAGTAATATGATTTAAAACTGTATGAAGTTAGAATATAATGACGTTGATAGAGACCTTAAATCAAAAGACCATATTGTGTCATAAATTCCCAACCACTGATATGAAATATTCATACTTATTGTACTTCGAAACCATCGTATCGTAAATACGTATCTTTAATAATATTTGTTTTTTTTAATGTTCGTTGTCCATTTCAATCGTATTTTTATTACACATTTTTCTATTTATCTACCAATCGCATCGATTTCAAATTATTTGCAATGTATCTAACAGTTAATTAGAAGTCTGTTAAATTTATGAGAAATAAGATAACCTAAGTGAGCTGAGATCGGCATTTTCTATCTACTTTTGTTATGTTCTATATTACTAAGGCTCGATAATTTATATTAAGTACATTATATAACTTAATTATTTGGCATCTAGAAATGCATTCAAATCGCTATAATATCAGGATTAATAAAAACAAAACATATATCCGTTCATAATAACCAAAAGATCTTTGTTTGGAAAAACGATTATTTTTTTTTTTTGGTTCAGTTCCGTTAAAAATATATTAAATAAATATAATTCAATGATAAATAATTACAAAAATATAATTAATAATAATAACATTCAGGGGAAAAATATAATATTTAATAAGGTAGTAATAATAATAAAATTAGCAAAATTATATTTCTACATTGATTATCCACATTATCTTTATTATAAATTCTGCTGCTTAGAAACTAATTAGTGTCATAGTTAGTGGTGCATAATAATACTAAAAAAAGACGTATTCGGTGAATAAAAAGGGAATTTTTAAAAAGATTCAGAAAATGAAAAAAAGAGATGAAAATATAGTTAAACTGCTATTAGCTTGCTAAGAAAATTTACAAAATTAGCTTGATTTTTTCAGAAATTTTAAAATATGTAAAAATAGAATAATAACCATACCGTACCTAAGTAAATTATTTTTTAATAAATTTTCGCAAAAATTGTTTTACAGCAAACATTGATTTCGATTTTAAGTTATGTAAGATTAACTATGATTAATAGTATGTTGATCCCAGAATACAGATGCGTATTTCTAAACGAGCATTTTCTGAGCATTTGATAGGAGTTCCACTGATACCACGATAAAAAAAAAAATAGAACTACCTACCACATAATATTAGTATGTAAAAATTATTATCACATCACGGGATTCGGTGTATCTGTAGACTTTTCGATTTCTAGTACACTTAGTTTTGACGTAATATATCGAAAAGATTACCGGAGACAAAGGAAAAATATAAGCAAGTACAAAAATGCATGTGAGTATGAATAACAACAACAACAACAACAACGTCAAAAAAAAAATCGCTGTTCCGACGAAAAGTTTGGAATAGCGCGAGAGTTCGTAATGTATTAAAGTTTTGCACTGGATTTGCATAATATATCTATAAAATAATATAAAATGCGTAGAACGTGAATTTAAATATGTCATTTTATGCAATAGTCATTTAACATATTATAACTAATATTATAATTAGAAATTTAAAAATATCTACGTCATCTGGTCGAGCAATACTGTTGTAATACGACCGTGATTTAACGTCATATTTCTTCGCTGGCTATTGGCTGGCGTGAGTTAATCAGTAACACAGATTTCGAAAGGATTATAATGAAGATAAAACGTTTAGGACGCCGACTCGTGTGGAGTTACTATAGAGTCTATCGTTATTATAACAATATAATAAATTATTATTTAATGATAACATAGTGACATGCTTTTCGGACGAGGCTGAAAACTCTCAGAAACAAATAATAATAATTTACCAACACAGTGTTGGCGTGCGATGTACAACACAATGTTAAGATGACGATATTATAATAATATTATCGACTGGAATAGTAATATAAAAGCGATTTGGTTTGATCAGAAAGAGTTTCGCGAAGTCTACTATAGTATATTCATGTAAGATCTCTCAGCCAGTCTTGGCACGGTTACCCGGTCGAAGATAAAATAATGTGAGATTTACTAGCATGATATAATCATGTGTATAACGTTGACAGACGACACATAAGTGTACCCGAATTGCGTACACCATGCGACGTGGTACGAAAACCGAGTACAGAATTTATTTCGTGGATAATAAGAAAATCGTATTGTGATAAATCTAGAATAAATTGAGTGGGTTAGCTAATCTTTCAACTAGTTTATTGATGTGATAGCGAGATTAATCTATGTTGATATTTGCATCAGTGCATCACGATTCAAAAATGTTGGTTTTAAAAAAAAGCTTAAATTTACGTTATTTTGGTATAAAACCAATAAATTTTTTCAGTACCATATTCGAAAAAAAAATATTAGTATATTGTATAATATTATTATTGCTTGGATTGGTAAAATATTGTTATTATACATTTATAATTTTGTTGATGTTTTTACTGGGAAATTCGCACTCATTACTCGTTGGCGGCAGTCTGTATTATAAATTTAAATTTAAATCTCTGATTACAAATTTACAATTTCTGATTATAATTTCGAAAGACCATAAAATATATTTAAACATATAGGTTGATTATCTAAAGACTTTAAAATGTACATTACGGACATTAGATGAAATGTTTTCTAAGTAATACAAACATTATGCATAATAATATCAAAATAATAAATAACGTTGTTTTTAATATTCATTCGTTACCGTATAGTAAAATAAATGTTCACTATTTTTTAAAATAATTTTCTATTGTTTTATTGAGCATACCGGCACATTAATCTATTACTTCACTAATTTTCCATTAAATTTTTATGTATTATAATCAATTTAATCAGAATATTACGTTTGATATACGTTAAATCGTCACTTTGTCCGATGTACATTATTGGTCATAAATTTAAGTCGTACTAATCGAGATTAGGTCTAGTAAATCGGTATTTGGTTACTATATATACATACATGTGAACATTATAATAATATTATTATTCCAAATCTCCGGACGTCAGCGTGCGTGCAGCAATCGCGTTCGTCGGTCCTAGACAATAACGAAACGATTTCGGGACAGTCCGGCGACGGTGGTTGACTCCGAAATAATTATAAGAATGATTGATCGCTACGGATTTTGGACTATGGAAATGATATCCTCTTCATTTACCATCCACACCAAGCACACAATGGAGTGGTATGATAATAATAATATATACGAAGAGCCCATTAAGCTTTGGCCGTCATCGTCGCCGAAATAAATAATGGAGGATCCATTTCGTATATGTAAGGAAATCGCCGCCGTATAGAATTGCATTAAACAATAAAATTATTCTATACAAGCCATTGTCTCGTGCTAATTTGCTCCTTTGGCATTAAAAATAATATAAAAAATATTATTATAATTCAATTGGACTACTGTAAAACGTATTAAACGATCCATAATAGTTCAGTATATTAGATTATAATTATAAAATGTTTACGTATATACAAAATAAATACAAGATAAATAAATGATATAACTTTTCATCGATCTTCGACACAAATAAGTTAAGATTATCTTATAAATTTATTTTATTTTGCGGTTTTTCACTGGTTAGCATTACGAAAACTGGCAATTTCTTCGGTGGAAAACAATATGTCTTGATAGCAAGTCGCATAAATCGATCGAGTGGTGAATTACTTACTTCGACGCGAGTCTTTCTAATACTACAGAAAAGAAAAAAAATACCTAGTTGATGAGCGCGTCACCTGTAACCCACCTGGAATTGATTAATCCACTTAAGTGGCGAATTGTGACTGCAGGCTAACGATCGATATACTTTCCGTTCATACGGTACTTGAAAAATAACAATTGTTGTTCGAGTTTTGTCACTTGAAAAACAGCGTATTGGAAAAAAAAAAGTTGTAGCTTTAATAAGTGCCTTGAGAGACGCCGCTAAACGATGAGTAATTCGGGAGACTACACCGGTGCTCGTAAATAATTCGGACGGATTGCAGTCCCGAACGACTAGCGCCGATAAAATGAACAGTCTTAAGAAGTAGATTTTAATTTTTCATCAGTTTTTATTTTCGTTGTTTTTATTATTTCTCGGTATCATCAATATCCGATATGCGGCTAATTGATAAGTCGCAAATACGAATTACGATAGGTATCTATATATTTTAGTACTTAGTAAAGCTATATATTGATCAAAATCGAAACAGCTTGATTTGACATATTAATTAATAATGTGTTGCGCGTACGTTACTTCTTCAAACAATAACGGTTATTAAGAATGCAAAAAAATAAATAGGTTATACGATTACCGTATCCCGTAAGCGACTGATGTGATATTTTAAAGATAATATTACTTATGTTGTGAGCATTCGATCGTGTACAATTTGCGGATGTCGAAAACGTTTTCGCAATATGTATATTCGACAGTAAACGATTCGCAAGTGGAAATTAATTTACTTTTGACCGAACACCACTCTTCAGTATATTATTGTTGTGAACGCAGTCAAATTTTTTGCTTTCGATACAATATTATATAATATTATTATTATGCAGAAATAATAGAAACACTTATGCGAAATATAATTAACACGCTTGTGTACATATTACGCCATTGAATAAATATTTGATATACGTAACTTTGAATAATTCATTGCCGTGGTTATAATAAATTATATGTACTTACAACTGGCGTATTAATAAAAAAGTCAAACAAACAGACTCGTCGACTAACGGAACTCGTCACAATGGGTATACGCGACGGATTACATTAAAGTAAATAATAGGCGGTATTGTTGTCGTTCACGAAAACGCCACTATTATTTTCCGATTAGCGAAAAGAAAAATGCTCGCCCGACCCCGACATATACATATTATTGTATCTATCTATTGTATAATCGGGGGGCTATCGTGTAACGATCGCATAATGCGTACTATAACATGACGTTCGCTTTGTAAAAGATAACGTATTAACTATTAAAACAATATTAACTGTAGAATTATTCTAATCATAATATTATCTATTACTATAGATAGTAGACTATATTGATTTGAGCATGCTAAATTTTGTTTACTAACGAGCCTCATCACGCATAATGCTCGTATCAGAAATAATTTACAAATAATTATTGGTAGACCGCAATCTAATAAAATGTATAACGATAATAATAATATTAATAATATCAGTGGTAAATAAAAATAAATATAAAAACTATATATTTAATATACTAGAAATTATGGTGCGAAGTAACTGCCGTACAAAAATCGATTCGACATCGACAGCGATAATAACAAGAAAATACGTTACATTCTATTGTTATTAAAAATAACGTTACTATGAAATTTCGTTTTTAACTAGGTGCAATATTGAAAAAAAAAATGTCGCTCAATTCATAAACAAATTCATGTTCGTATCGTCCTCGATCCGCGGGATCGGGAACCATTATATTTTTAACGTTTTCTAGTTGTATAATATATTCTCATCAAACGATGGTTATGTTTAATTTCAACGAATTGATCCAAACAGTTTTAGGATTACAAGCGTAACAATATTAATTATTAATAAAAAATACCTTTTGGTAGTTTTTTAAATATTTTTTCCCGCTTGTGTATTACGGAAAAAGCCGATTAAATTTGGCGAAAAAAACAATTAAAGACTGTCGTATTTTGCTTTTTATAATTATTATAATATTATGCGGTTCTCAAACCGAGTACACCCCAAACGTTTTTTCCGCCCCGTGACTAAACCCGGGCACGAATATACCGCAGCTGCACGTCGTAATGATATACGCGTCATACAATACGGATCGGCGTCATCCGCCCATATTAATAGTATATCGCGCACCTACGCGGTCGCTTCGACGGCCACCTGTGTCACGCGTACTCGAAAACGCCATATAACAATATGTACATAACGTTAAACGCGATCCGTTCGGCGGTCCCCACACGACAATATCGTCGCCGCGACGATACGCGTATGTATATTGTTTTATGGATCGCGGTCGTAAAATATCGGCGTTACACCGAGCGGCGGTCGTCGGAGCAAACTGAAAAAAACGAAAAAACGAAAAAACGAAAAAATTAATATTTAACAAACAAAGCGAAATCCGTTCTCGCGACCAAAACCATATTATTATAATAATATTATTGTGACGCCGCCGGCGAGGCGGTTTATTTCCCATTCATGGGTTCCGCGTGAAAATTGATCGGCGGCGGCCACTGCCGTGTACATGTATATAAGGACAGGCACGCACTGTCACTTACTGCCGCCGTGGCCGTATCGGTGGCGGTAGGACGTTAAGGGGCGATCGGTGGGGGTCTGTGGCGAGTGTTCGGCGGGGCGAGGGGACGGGGTGTAGACGGTCGATGGCGGCGGCGGCGGGGCGAGCGAGTCTCGCACAGATCAATAGCACCCGTTACACTTGGAGGGGGGTCGGCGCGATGGCGGGAAAGGCAACACTCGGCCGGGCGGTGAGAGAGAGTTTCCGTAAAGTCGTTTAATCCGTTCCGTAGAGTGCGCGCACACGCACCGGAATTTTTCGCGCGCGTATATATATACACACGCGAATACGTATTTATATATGCGGGTCCTTTGCGGGCACCGCTCACGCGTGCTATACACGCGGAGACGGAATTTTTTTTTTTTTTTATTTATCCCGTTCCGTCCGAAACGTTTTTCCGCGATTATTTTTTCTTCTCTTCAATTTTCCCGTTCTTTCGTTTCGTTTCTCGGAGGCCGCGTCACCGCCGTGACCTTTGTACACGGGAGCGCCGTTCGCGCACACACCGGCGTACGGTGGCGTAGCGGCGGCAACGGCGGCAACGGCGGCAACAACGGCGGTCCACGACGACGGTTATTGACCCGCGCGCGTGCCTCCGCGTGACGTCATTCGGATTCTATACGACGTCACGGACCGTACACACGCTCCGTCCCCGCGGTGTTCGCCGCCATCCGTCGCACCCGGATCGCTCGCGCAACCCCCTGCCATCCCCTGACAGCCCCGACACCACCTACACCGGTTGTATACGGGGTACGCCCAAAGTCGGTCGCCTCGTCGAATTCCCGGTACAGCCGCCGCTCGCCCGGTGTGCCGCAAACGTTTAACGCGCCGAGTTTCACCGCGGGGCGTACACGCAGCACCACCCGACCCCGGAGACGCCGATTTCGATTTTTACCCGAAACTCAACCACTCTGCCACCCCCCCACCAACCACTCGCAATCATATCGCTGACGATCGCGACCAACGGTCTCTCTATAATACGGTCCGGGGGTACATGGCGATGGATGAGACGATAGGCCCGAGATCGAGAAACCGACCGTCCGTCGCCTTTGCGCGCCCCCCCCCCCACCACTCTGCACTGGAGCCGTCTCGCTCGCGGACGAGTATCATCGTGTCGGTATTATACTTACTGTTATCGGGTGGCGTTTGTTGAGATAATACTCCGCTGTTGACCCCAATTACGAGTTTATTTGTGTGTCCAACAGACACACGCAGACTCACATACACACGCTCGCACACGCCGCCTTGTTGTTCTTTCGGTCCATCGATCGGCGACAAGAGAAGCGCCTATACACAGATAAACTAATGAAAACAAATGCTCCTCGACGACGCGCTCATAAGCCACTCCGGGAAAGATTATCAAATTATTAATATACAAGGCGCTTGGCCCAACGCGAACACTACATCTCAGCACCATAGTTGAATATTGTTTTAAGACTTGGTTTATTTTTTCATTTTAAAATAATAATATATTTTTGTCGGTCGTGACCCCATTAACGAATATTGTTATCGTATTATTTTTTCCTTAGGCGTTTTCGGATAGCGACCGTATTGTATAATAATATCGGGTAGATGTATTGGTTATATTGGGTTTCGATAAGTTCGCGTCTTTAATCGATGTTATTGTGGCCGATTAGTATGGCCCTAAATAAAATCCGAAGACTTATCGAGACTCGTGACCGTTTTTGGTTACTTTTTCTTTTGTCTTTCGTACCGATAAAGTGAAGTTTTTAAATGTCATTATATAAGTTAAATTTGATTTAAAAATTTTATAATTTAAGGCATTTTTTAACAGATAATATAATTGACAGAAACAAAATAAAAAACAGAACGTCCGATCACAAGCTTATAAAAGCTAAATATTATTACGATTATTTTTTTTTTTAGACCAAAGTACATGAATTACTTTAGCACTACGAAATAATAATTTGTACCTACGAACCACAACTCCACACTCTATGCATGCGTTCTAACAATACGCACGAGCAAACTTTGAAAATTACCCATATTTAATTTTTTTTAAACGGATCCCCTTAGTAGGTATTAATAGTAATATCCGTTGACTAGCGGCGCGTTGTATAGGCAATTTCTATAGGTATTACCTGCTTTGTTGCAGAAAATAAACGAATAATTTAACATGTACATAATTTGTCGGTATTAAATCTCCCCAAAGATTCGACTATGATGGAAATGACGAATTCATGGGGCACTTCAACCTCGACTAATAATTCAGTGGTGGATGGTTATCAGGTTATTATCTCTAACCTCGTAATAGTATAATTGTTAGAAGAATAAAACCTATAATGTAAAAACGATAAACTATAATATTGTGTGATACATTGTTTGCGTGTTACTTGCCGTTGAAACACTTTATAGAAACGCACGAACTTGATACGAAACATATATAATACGAAATATTTTACACGATAAAGGATATATTGGACTTTGGTGTTTACGTTGAGTGTTCAAATTTCTATACAAACCACAATAGATAATATTATGTTTAAATAAATTAATATTTATACATACTATACATAATATTATTGTGTACATACTATTTATATTTTATACTTGACATAATACACGTATTACACCTTAACATAAAATAAACACATGTTGGTACTTTATTCGTATAATACGAGTGTTCATATCAAGTTTCTAAACCGATATTGCGTATCTGAAGTTTAGTTTCTTGTTATTTATTCATTACTACTACTACTACAAAAAAAGTTAAATTAAATTGCTCTCAAATGTACAACTTCTTGCTATACCTTTATAATAATTTTATAATAATACATGACAAGGAATTATAACATCTTATTTTGTTCTTTTCGCTAATATGTAATACGATTTGCGCATAATGAATTAACGAGTTTTAATCCTTACTCCATTTGCAACCTCGGGAAGGGATCAGAATTTTTTCTGTATATTATCTTCTTTATTATAGAGAAAACCGGCTCGTCATTGTTGGTAGCTTAAACTAGAATAAATTAATAAGTAAGAGAAATAAACGCCATGTTATCTATTCGTTGTTTACTTATGTATTATATGAAAAACAAAAACATTGTTTGGGTTTTATGCGAACAAAAATTAAAATAATTTGGATTGTACAATATTTTTGTTTAATAAACACCAACCGCTACATAAAGGATTTTTATTTGAGTAAAAATGGCATTCTAAAACCATACCTTCCCTGGTACGCATTATAAATTTACATATAATTATGAAGAACACCCAATAAAAGTTTTTGTAGCAAAGAAAGTTAATTGTACAACGCACTTTGACGTAATTTTGTCTCATAACTATATATTACAGATTCATAATAATTATACTCACCGAAACGGTTTGTGCTTTTCGCGTTAATACACCTGTTATATTTTGTACTCGACTGTAGTTCTAAATGGATTAATGCAATTTCAAGGAGTTCATTTTTTTAATACCGCTAGATTAATATGCGTTTGAATCATTTTTTGGTACGCCTTTCGAGTAAAAAAAAAAAAAAACATAAGATATATCTATCTAGTTATGCACGCTGCGCGAACCGTATTACGGGATTAATTAATTAATTTTTATAGGTAGTTTTTAAATACTTTCAGATTTATCCATAGTTTTCACCAAAATTGTCCGAATATTACATAATATTCTAGAATGTATTATGATATTTTATTTTTATGGCATAAAAATATGTATGTGCTAATATTTAATATTGAACTAAAAAAAAATACAAATTAATCTGTTATGTAAATATAAATATTTAATTCAAATATTTGTTATTTTTAAAATGCGTATGTTTTCGCTTACAGCAGACAGCAGCTTCCTGTTGGCCAATGCTCAGATTGTCGACTTTCCGATCGTCTACTGCAACGAGTCGTTCTGCAAGATTTCCGGATATAATCGGGCGGAGGTGAGTATACCAACTATTTTACTCTCGCTGACTGGTGACAATTTAATAACTATAAGGGAGTGGATTTTTTCATTTGTTCACTTACGATGTGCTTATATCGATAAATACTAAATTTACAACTCGTTGTATTTTGTTTTTCCCCTGTCACCTTACATAGGTGATGCAAAAGTCATGCCGATGCTCGTTTATGTATGGCGATCTCACGGACAAGGAGACGATATGCAGAATAGACGAAGTGTTGGAGAGCCACTACAACGACCAGTTCGAAATCTTGCTCTACAAAAAGAACAGTGAGTGTCTACGCCGACGTGTTATGTTTTTAGATCCGATAAAACCGGCACGAACTGGTAACATAATGTTATAATAACGTACAGTATGCCGGGTCTCCACGATTAACCATAGATCCGACCACGACCACTGTCTTTGCAACCGGATTTTAATCACCGTCGATCGGTCACCAGAGAGTTAAAAAAATAAATTAATATGATGTACATTTTAACGGCATAATGTTAATTACCCAACTAGTTTTCAAAACTCACGTTTTCGAGCATCGACATTTTACGGTGGTCCGTGATCGCCGTGGTGTTTGTTTTGTAATGCCATATTATATTTTTGGCTTGCGAAATTGAACCCAGGCTGATTAATACAACATATATAGGTACAACGTATACACGCATATTATTTTACATAAACACAAAAAATAAATTGCATTATTATTCAAATGTGCATTGTAACCGAAAAAGCTCAAGCGCAGTATATACACCCGTTTGTTGACCACCAAAACCATTTTCCCCCATCAATAGCACTGGAAACTAATTCAAAATACCTCGTTTAGTATAATAATAATGATATGTATATCAATATTATTGTCAGGGCGGTACAATTACTGCCTTTAACAAAACGCATGTCGTACAATATTAACAATAATGTATGCGAATTAATAAATTATCACTTTTTAGACACTTTAATTGTTATTACCAACGTATTGGTATGGATATTATCCGTCACGTAGATTTGAAGATTGTTGTTTTCAATCATATTTGTATAACTTAATCTATGGATTTCATACCGCTATCACTTAAACATTGATATGTTCAGAATGATTTGATAACCATCCTCTTCTACCAATTTAATCATTTTATCATAAATGTATTCAAATTTTTATTTTTAGATTTTTTTAGTAGCTGTACTTAAAAACTATATTCTCAAAGATTTAAATTCCGTTTCAGAAATATCATGTAATAATATTTACATCATATTTTCCAAAGAAAACTATATTTTTTTCTGTTAACATCTATTAATCGAAAGATATTTTGAATATTTTGATGTTTACCATGTATTTGATGTATGTATTGTATACTTCGAATAAATATTATGTTAGATAGTAGTCTATAAGTACTAATGATTATAGTTCTACATAATTAATAAAATAAAACAATTAATTTTTAGTTGAGTACATTACGGATAATCTTGGACAAATTATAAATTAATATAATATTTAGTTTGTGCATTTTATAATAATTACTATTTCTAAGTAATCATACGCCTTATTATCATTATAGTGTTAGTACTTATAGATAAATAACTTAAAAATATTAGTTTGGACTTTAATTTATGTGTGTAGATACGTAAACAATTTTAAAAACATCATCTCCTTAAAAAAAATTAATAAATAAGGATACTATTATACATAAAAAGACCTGTGGCTATGATTTTAATCACAAAAAGCCACTTATAATGACACAAAAATATAGTACATCGTTTTATTTAAAACAAAAGTATAGATACTTATAAGATGATGATATTAAGTACACTTTAAAGTTCCGATAATCTGAATTTGAACAAGTTCGTTGTTTAATAAAAATGGCGGTGAGCATGCTTTGTGAATACTGACAGGTTAAAGTTTCAAAAACTAATAATATAATCGACATCGATTGATGAATTAATAGAATTTATTTTTAATATATAATAATTATTATGTTATATACACGTGAACCGAAAGGAGAAAATGTATGCCGTTCGCTGTTAAAATATGTCAACGAAACGAAACGAATCAATGATACCATATTATATTAGTTTGTGCGAAACTTTGAGTAGATACTTATATTATGCGCTCTGTTGTCGTAGTACTTCGGGTTGTCCGATATCATATCGAATAGCACTTTAACTCTACGCAATACCTATCGTTTTTATTAAAGCTTAATAATGTTCATGTAACTGCAAGCAAACTGATGATTTATACATGTAATAGAATATAGTTTTTTTTTTAAATTCCCGTGTGTGTATTCACAGTCGCATTTGCAGGTTGCATATTGTTGATTTTCCGCGAATTCATTACCTTTGATCTATACGACAATCGCTGAGCTGTTAATTTCAATAAAAATTACTGTAAATTCCTCCCAATCATCGTAATATCATCAAATCGTATTCGTATGTGAAAATATGACATGTCATGTGACCAAAATATTTATAAATTCTGAAATTTCAGTTGGACGTTTTTTCTATGACCTTTTCTCTTTTTCTGGCATTTATTGAAAACGAGTTATTTATTTAAAGGATTGTCGATATGAGGTTGCGTCGCATTCGGAAACAATAATAATTATTATTTAATATAAATTAAGCGACAGA
Organism: Rhopalosiphum maidis; assembly: GCF_003676215.2. Lineage (NCBI taxonomy): Eukaryota > Metazoa > Arthropoda > Insecta > Hemiptera > Aphididae > Rhopalosiphum > Rhopalosiphum maidis. The sequence goes on along the minus strand of NC_040878.1, from coordinate 80,217,766 downwards.
CGTAGTTTCATCACTCAACTCGAATAATATTGCTACAATATATTTCCTTTCGTTATTATGTTTAATATAAACACACAAATACATTTTAAGACAATTAATGATTTTCACAACCATTGGTGTTTATTTTTTTTTCCACCACTTTAAAAGCATGTATATATATATATCTACTAGCTGTTTATGAACACATTCGTGTTCCTCAAACTTTTGGTGAATTTTCTGAAAACGCTATATAAATATAGTATATATGTATGCGTCTACTCCGTTAACAGCTAATATTGTTACGTCTGCCACACAAAAATATATTTTCATACCAAGTCCCAATGGGACCGACTTTCTGCACTGATGAACCGTAAATCAACGAAAATTTAATATCTTGCCAAAACCTTGAAACAAGGTCATCATCACATAATATAAAATAAAAACATTTTTCTTCTTATCGCAGTACACAGTCGGAATTCGCGTTACCTTGAAATAATATATAGTGTGTATGTGTATACATATACACGTGTCCTATCCGCCTAATAGTCCAATAAAATAAAAATAAATACAAACTATTACTACGCGCATAATACGCTGGTTTAAATAAAGTTGATTTTATCGTTTTAATTCTTGAACATAGTATAAGGAAAACGAAAGACAAATAACATTAATTTTTTATATTTGCGGGTTCATGGCGTACAGAACAAAGTTATATTATTATAATACTATTATTATACACGAAATACATCCTGTAACCACCGCATACCTATTAACTTTTGTCTGTTTTATTATCCAGTAAAACAATGGTGTTTACAACATCCCGGTTAATAAAAAAAAAAGCATTTTACTCCGTTTTTGAAAACCTCGTTTGCATAGTAATAAAAACGATTTACAGTGTCCAATAAAACGAAAATTAAATTATTTTTGGATGTATATACAGGGTTGGCCGGGAGGTCAGATATATTTTATGTATTGGACATACCATTATTATAATATAATATGGCGAGTATCGTTAAAATAACATATTATCTCGTCATTACCACTCCCTCGATGTCGTGTCATCAAAACCGCTGCATGGTTTCAAGAACAGCAGCCGTTGACAACTATTTTTGACATTGATATGTCCACGGGAGCTCCCAGCATTGTCAGTGAAGTTGGTGAATAGTGATCGGGTGGGAGGCGTTGAAGGGTTGCCGTCCCAAAGAGGTCGAAGTAGTGCAGAGATGAAACAGGTGATGGAATAACGGAGCGAAGTTTTCACCAAAGGGTTCGGTACAAGTCACTTAACCAAATTGAAAAGTTTCCAAACTTAGTCGGCGACGGTGACGACAACTATGGGACAGCGCGCGCGCTCGTGCGTATGTGTGTGCGAAAGTCATGCACACATATATATTTTTTTTCACGAACACCGTCACTTTCGTTGTGAAGTGGACCTCTTTGTGACGATGCCAAAAAAAAAAAAAAGAAAAGAAAAGAAAAGAAAGGGGCGATTTCGAAAAGATTCGATTCTTAAATCACACCCCGATGACCCTATTCGTTCGCACTTCGCGGACCTAATTTTCCGGACACAATGCGAGCGGCGTCCCATTGTCGAAACGGATATCCTCTTCCGGTCACGCTCGCGTATAGCGGCAGGCATTACCGCCTCTGCTCAAATCTAACGAAAAATAAATGTCGTCACCGTCGAAACGTTTTTTTTTTTCTTTTCGTTTGGTCACCGTTATCTACATCTCGTGTGTCAATATTAATTAATTACGTCGGGGCTTCAAAAGACCGCTATACGTCCGTGAATTTATTACGTGAATTATCGCATTAATAGCAATATTATTAAACGGGTAAACGATTTTAATACGGTATATAGATAATAATATATAGTATGCATAATATGCCGCAGTAGGTATCAATATTCAATTTTTTTTTCCAATTCGCACTAATCTTTCACCGTATAATAGTAATCTATACATTTATCAACACAAACCAGCGTAAAAATAAAAAAAATATATGCTTTATAATTGCTTTTGGATTCCCTATAATTTATAAGACATGTTTATGATTCTGGTGGCGTAATTAAGAGTGATCAGAGGTCGTGGGTAATCCAGTACCGTTCGCTTAGGGGGGCTGAAGTAGTTCAATGTTTTTCTTTTAATCATTTTTAACAATAAATTAAATTCTTTTTTTTAATAATTATGGATGTAATGATATTTAACACGAATGCATCCTTCCTCTTCAGACCTTCTATATAGTGCTATAATGAGAGAGGAGGGTGATAAAAATGTTGCTCTCGGGCCCAAATTTCGTAGTTCAGCCACTGTACGGTTCAATGTCTTATCCAAAAAGTTATAGGCAGGCGTATAATAATATGATTTATACAAAAAAAACTCTTTTCCAACTTACTGTAAAAAGGAGATAGTATTTTTGGAAATTGTTTCGTACCTAAATTTAAACTAAAACTTGTAGTTTCATGTTTATTAAATAATATGTATATTAAATTGATTTCTTAGGTAATGGTTGGAAAATATGATGATTTGAAAATTATAGAAAACGACATTTGTCTATTGGAATTTTTTTATTTATTTTAACAATTATATAAATAATTAAAACTTTATTTAATACTGAATTTATTTTAAACAATATCTTTACACATAATATTTCGTACTTGAAAAATATTTTGTTATTCAGACAAAGCTATAATTCATACAACAGTTTTATTTATTAATTTATTAAAAATTATATTTTATTACAAATAATCATTTATTTAACATAGGCGTTTAAATAAATTTCTTTAATGTTAATTCTTTAAAAAATGATGATATTATAATTGTAACTTAAAGTTTAGAATTTTTTAAATAGGAATTTACTGTAATAATTTATTGTAAACTATGTTTGTTACATTTATATTGATGTACATATAATTTATACAATAAGTGTGTAGGTGGATGGATGTTTGTTTTTGAATAATGTTAAAATTATGGACTATATTCAGTAATAATATATATTTTTCTAAAATGTAAGACAATGCAATTTGTCCGTATTGTAAATGCTTTTTAATATAAACTTTTAATGTCCGGTTTTTTTTTCTATTTTTCAATATTTTCAATTGGAAATTATTTCCTTAAATAATGAATTAAAACAATATTCAAATTACTGAATAAAAAATACTCAATAAATGTTAAACTTTTATTTCATTATTAAACTATTAACGCATCGTATTAATAACTTCACAAAATATATCCCATTTATAACTATTGTAATATATATTCCTAACAATACGAATTTTCCGGGAATATTAATTGCGTAAAACTATTCGTATGCACAATACGTACAACACTGGATTGACAAAGATGAATATTTATATCATTTTATTATTATTATATTATGTAAATGTAAGTCGCATTCTTATACTTCTTGCTGTTATTTAGTCAGTTTCCAATGTTTTTAATCGTAAAAATATTAAAATATTTCCAAGTACGGCACGCGTTTCATGGTTTTAGATGTAATAATTATTACGTCAAAATGGTCCTCCAGAAAACAAATAGACATAAATGACCCACCTCTCCCCTTTCCTCTTACCTACACAACCAATCTGCGTGCGTGTTTAAAAGGATATCAAATAAACTTCGTGCCTTTCTCGTACCAGGACCTTTCCTCTGCACACTAACTTGTCCACCTCCATCCCCTCATCGTCTCCGCCTTCACACATAGTATTTAGTCAGACAATTAAAGCCCACACTATATTTTAATTTATGCACGTTTTCTGCAAGCATTGGTGGAAGTCTTTCTTCGTACGGGTATACCGAAAATACAGTTTACATTAGTTCGCCGTGCGCGCAAGTGCACATGGTGTTTAACTTAGGTATGATGAGTGGAACTCCCAAGAACCTTGTAGTTCAAGAAATTCGACGAAAATAATCTAATTTTAAATTACTCAAATAGTCCAAACTAAACTATATTCAAAATTATCGCGAGTGCAACAACAGATTCGTATTTTAACACACAATAGCGACGAAGACTGATTCAATGTGATAATTTTAATTATAACTGTATCTACTTTTTTTTCTCGTTCTAATTAATTTATTACAAACCACATATGCAATGATAGATTCATTAGATATTTTAAATTTGTATTTAAAATGAAAATGGATTTTGTTTCAACTGGTGTTCTTAAAATTTAGAACAGCTCAAAGAACACATTTTGACTGAAGTTCAACGCATTCCCAAAACTTTTTTGTTCATCGAGACATGGACGTTTCACTTGATCAAAATCGATCTGTTGACCTTCGCAAAACTATGCGTGCGATACGATTTTATATAAAAAAAAAAAATCAAACCCATGACTCAATGGGTATAGACGATTGAAAAACCATTTCGTATACATGAAATACAAGACCTTTATGATTATTATGCAAGACGATTTTCGAAGACGGCTAATAGAGTGATGCTCAAAACTCAAACCTCGTTGATAGATCAGTGGCTGGATGCAGATCACATCCCGGAATTAGCCAATAGGACCGTATCAATTTTATTGTTCACTCCAATATTTGATGGGTCATGTGGTTTACATGAAATTCGTGTGTGGAGCGTAAAAATCGCACGTGGTCGATAATTAAATCATCTTCTACAGTTACCTATCGTTGATGTACTCTCCGATCCCGCTTCACCCCACCAGGCGGGAAAATGAATACACATTATCGTACGCAAACACGCATTATATATAGGGTTGTTTCCCAAAGTCTACATCTACGTAGTGTCATATAAATTTTTTTTCCATTCCACCCCAAATCAATATTCACCACATATCACATATATATTATTGTACTAAATATTATACATTATATTATTATTGTGTGTGTACACCGATTCGTTAATTATTCGTTACACGATGACCCCCGGGGTCTTTACTAGCATCGAATACACTATAGCGACAATATTCTGGGAAAAATATTGCTGGACCACTGATTAATTATTGTAATTACCAATCGTCGGTAAATACAATAATTTTTACTTAATATACTATAATCATATACTATATTATACGTGTACAGAAAATAATCATTATCCATTTGCGTTGTATATTATAGAATTTTGAATGTGTATTCAATAAGTTGTATCTGAAAATCGAAATCAAATGGGCAAGTTGTGCCCGGCATATTTGAAAGTGACATTTGTATAATAGTGTTAACGCTTGGGTTCTACATTCCTATTCAAATTAGTCTACGGTCATACTGGTTTTTACAAAATATAATTTAATTTTTAATTTTAATATTTAGTTGACGTTTGTAGGTTGCATAACACGTCGTTAGATTCATGTATTTTATTTTCACCGTTTATTATAACAACACAGTATTAGATTATAAAAGTACAATTAAATATTTCATATGATTTACTTATTACAGTCGAATAATATTTCACTACACATTGGCCCTTTTAAAAATCCCAAATACCTATGCCACCGCCCACCGGTATGCAATGGCGTATAATATTATATGCGGATGGTTGCTGAATTTTCATCGGATTCCTCGCAGTCTACCATTTATACAAAAATATTTTATTATTTATTAATAATAACATACCTGCGCATTGAAAAGAAATAATAAATTGTAATATATTCATGCATGCAATATTATAATATGTTACATTTAATAGAAAATAAATCCAAACATCATACGCTGTTAAAATATGTGTTATATATGTGTGTGTTACGTGTTGTATCTATATAATAGTATTATAATATTATGTAATATTTTTTGTGTCATTGTCGTTGCATTATATTAAAATATGATACGCAACGATTTTCTATTGTGCAAAAAAATTAACAGAAGTTATTATTTGTTTTAAATATGTACCAACCCAGATCTGCCAGAAGGTATGTTGGCTTTAAGACCAAGCAGGTACCGTAGAATGAACGGTTTAATCATTTTTTTAATTTAATAAAATATATTTTTTTTTATTATTATTATTATTTTATTTTTTTTTTAATGTATATAAATAATCCTTTACATAATATTTTCTTGCTCAGTATTTGCGATAAGCCCCCGGCGTAATTAATTAGGCATTTGTCATTATATATATATATATATTATATATATCCATATACATAGAAACCCGCGAGAATAATATATTTATTCGCTTTTAATTTAAAAACACCCTCAGAAGCCACAGGCGGACGCCATTTTGAACTACACCTTGTAGCCGATTGTTTTAACAGCATTATATGCACGATGACAATATATATATATATTCCATATTTTTTTTTTTTTTATTATTATTTTTTATTGTTATAATATTATTATGTCTATAATAATATGCAGTGTGATCATTTTTTCTAGTTCACTAAATGTCTTGGTTGGGTCCATACTATTTTGTCAAACAATGGGGTAACTGCATATACAAACATTTATTTTAAAATAATTTTATGCGTATGCCCAGATATACTCATATTAATGAAAATATCAATAACCAATAGGTATCTATTTTTGAAAAAAATAATATTTGAATAAGCCTATTTTTTTCTAAATAATTATTAAGAAAAATTTCAATCATACAATCACATTAATAAATTTAAGTAGCCTATTATAAACGTATTTAATGATTTAATTTTAAATGACTTTCATTCAATCAGTCTTGATTTAAGACTCATTTATGTGAAATCAATAGTGACTTAAAAATGATAATACCTATCAAGATATTAAAATAAAGTTTTATAGCACATACGTGTTCTAAAAGATTTAACCATTTTTCATGGTCCTATACATGTGTATTACGCCCTAGCTTCATAAACTGCTTCTTATTCAATTCGATCAGGTCAGGCATCTGGTAAAAATATATTTAATTATATTTGTAAAAATAATCACATTGCGCCTATTCATATATGTTATTGTTATGGTTTATATATTATATTGTCATTATATTATTATATTATTATTATTGTTTTATTATTATTATTATTATTATTATTATTTTTAACGTTCATGCGTACCTGTAAAGCCAAGCACGCCGACAAATGTAATGGCAACGTACAATGCGGTCGAACAACGCAATTGTACATATATAAATGTATATTATATAACTATTATACGTAGGTCCGTATATATATATTATATACGTTCGAACAGCTATAGTAGTCTAGGGTCTAAGATCGTGTATTATTATTATTTTGATTAGGTGAATAATTAAACCTTATATATATATATATAAATATACAGTGTAATTTATCAGGCATGACCACGATTTATTCAAACGCTGATTTTTTTGAATTTTTAAGTTTACTTTAAGATTACATTTTAAAATACTTCCAAATTTATTTTGATTATGATTTGTGGCGATACAAAATTCTTTTATTTCAAATGAAAACCACTGTTTTTTACTGAAAATTGTTGAGAAGACACGGTTTTTTTAAATGATGATTAGTTTTCGAGTTATTAAACTTTAGGTAGAATGATAAATCATGACAATAGGCTCGGAAGTTTTGAAGAGTTTTGACCATGATGATTTTTGATTTGTAGTACTTAATTAATATTGATTTTATATTTACTAAATTTTGCTATTATTATCCAAGTGTAATTATAAGAATAAATATTACGTAATAAATTTTATATTTTATATAAAACCATTGTTAAGGGATGTTATCGTTTAATAGGTACCTACATAAAGTTTAATAGCTCAGAAACTAATCGTTCGAATTTTGATTAAAGATGCGTCAACGTTTTCGAAAAACTCATCTGTAACGATTTACGTACGGGTTATTTACTCAAGAAAAAAAATTGAAACACTACTAGAAATTACATAAGTGGTATAAAAATTAGAATTATTTAAAAGTATGATTTTTAAGCATGAATAAAATATTCATTTAGAAATTTAAAAAAATCATCAATAAGGGATAATAGGAGATGAGCATGTTTGTTTAATTACTCTGTATATCTTAAAATGTACATTGCATATTATTATTATTGTTTATAATACTATCATTCCGAATTTATTTATTTTTTTTTTTTTTTTGTTATATTTTTAGAAAAATTAACTATTAACCGCTTGTATTTAATCTGTGCGCCGCCGCCAATGGTCGGACGTACTAACAACGACAATAATAATGTTATAATTTTATAATAGCTTGGCGGTACCTCTTATTATTTCGATATTACTAAACTCGTTTATTATTATTATTATTGATATTATTTATTGTTCTTGATTAAAAACCATCACCGTTATAAATTGTCGCTTGGTGAGTGGATTATTTCTCACGTGAAGACCGTAGTTATTCCATTATTGTTAATTATTATTATTATTATTATTATTATTATTATTATATTATATACGAAACAGAATACTTACTATACATAGATAGCTTTTAAACCGCTTCTTACACCTCGACAGTTATATACAAGTACAAGTGTATGGAGTAACATAATATATTATATTAGAAACGCTTATACGTATGTATAATTATCATTACGTGAGAGTTGTCTGAAAAATGTCCACGGATTTGTCAGATGATAGCGGGTAAACGACTCTGTCCCGTCGAGATACAAAAACGGCTTCGGTTGTAGTCACCAAGCTACGGAATATTAGTACATATTATTAAATACGGTGGATACGATTTTATGATTTCGACGATGTGACAAATTTGTGGAGATTTTTCGGACATGTGTGTAATGTTGTTATATTGTTATAAATATTATTGAACGCGTAACGATTGGCCGTTATATGAAACAGCCTTCAGACGGCCTTATTGAGGCTGGGTATAATAATTAGATATAAGTTGCAATAACCAATATAATAATTAACTTTTCCAAAAAGTAGATACTTAAATTTATGTCGGTTGGATACACAGTATCCGACATTTTTTTGGTAGTTTTTTTCCATTTAAAAATATTTGTTACAATATCTGCAAAAACATATTGTATAAAGAAAAAAAAACACGTCGACGTGGTGAATAGTATTGGTCGTTTCCGATAGAGTTTCAACAGTTTCAACTTATTTTAACCATATAACAAACGAGACAATAATAATAAAATCTTAAGCATAGCGCGTCTACGATTCGATAATATTATAATAGATAGATTATGATATTATGATATCGTAGTCGCGGGAAACGGCGAACACGCTTTTGGCCACGTCGAACGGCACGAAAACCACGTCCTGCCTGCGATCACATATAACCGTTTTTAAATGATATTTGTTAGAGACACCGTTATGGCTGCTGATGCAAATAGCTCCGATCAAGAACGAGAGGGATCTCGTCGTGTTGTTCCTGCTCACGTTCAGGGACATCACGGCACTCAAGCAACCCATCGAGTCGGAGGACTCCAAAGGCGGTAAGTTTTGAAAAATGAATTTCGTTCAATCGACATGACGACTCTGCACACACGCACACACTCACACACATACACACACACACAAACAAAATATATTACACTTTTATCATAATATTATAACATGATTATTTATTCAATCACACGTTTACACTTGACCAACGAACGGGCGGAATTAACGCGCGGTCGGGAAAATACACACAAACCTTTGCGTCATCTGTTTCTAAACGCGCGCGTGTGTGCACGTATCGATGGATGTACGTAATAATAATATACTGAAATGTCAGTCGAGAGATAATCGATGGGCATATACGCGTGAACCGTCCGTCGGAATTAAATTACCAATAGTATTGACTTTGCGCCGAGGCGCGGCGGTGGCGTTCGAACGGCGAGTTTACTTAGGATCAATCAAATAATAAATAAACAAATAAAAAACCGAAATGACGACAAACCAGTCGAACAATTCGTGGTGGAGTGCCGAGGGATGGTAGGGTGGTGGTCAGTTGCACGGGAGAAAAACATTTTTTCGCTATACGCCGACTTGTTAAACACAAGCCCGTGTCCATAATACCGACGCTCTACATCGTCCACCCGGTCGTTTGCTGCTCGCCAATATTAACACGTGTGGCCCCAGCCGTGTATCGCATAGGACTGACGACATTATGTTAAAACAATATTCATACGTCGATGACGCGCGCAATGTAATCGATACCGTGCGCATTGTATAGCCCGGTCATTTCGAGCGAGACGCTCTTGTGCGTAGGTGCGTACAATTATAGGCACAAATAGTGAGAAACTACCTGCATAACCTTTCCTAACTTAATACCTATATTTTTGCTGCGATCCGCTCTCGAAAAAAAACCTAAAGATTTGACATCACATTAGAATTTACTAAAACATTTTCATTTCTACAGTAAAGACTAAATATTAAATTTGAAAATATATATATGTATGAATAGTTATAATATCTTATAAATATTATAAATACAATATTGCTATAATATTATAGGAAAGACGACCAAAAAATTATCTATTATCTTATTATCATAATAATTGAATTCGTAGTATTTTTTTTTTTTTTTAAGACTAAAAGAAATTAATATACGATGTTCATATAATTAATGCAAATTATATAATACTCACTCAAGCGTTACGAAAATATTTTTTTGAGGTTTCGTTATTTCAGAAAAACGTCATTATAGAGTCCGGTTGCTTCAGCCCAAATCCTAAACACTATTTGCGCCTATAAAGGTACACTGTAGACAAATTCCTGTTTAACTGTAAAAACACATTTTGCTCGTCATTCGTTTGCTTCGTTTAACGCGCGCGATATTAATTTACCAACGAATGCCGCCGCCGAGACCGCGTGTACGCCAAACGGTCTACCGAAAAGTATATCTCAACAGCGTCTTTCCGACTTCCGTATCACTACACCGATCACTACAGACATCACTAAATTAATAATACAAGATTTGACATTTAGTGTGAATCATTTACCCTCGCTCCATTACGATACACCCGTGTGGTTCGTTTTAGTCAAACGGAAGTTTGACTTCAACGAACCAAACGGACATCCACAGCTATTGCATTTTTCGTATTATTTTTATTTTTCATTTTTTGTTATTTAATTGTTATTATCATTACTGTCATTGTTATTATTGTTGTTCTACATAATATGCATATAAAATACAACTACAGTGTGTGTTCGTAGGTCGTAGAGTAATAATAACATGTTTTCGGTGGATTTATATTCAGTGTACGACGATAATATTATAATATTATTGATTTGTGCAAGTTTTTATATTATTATGTTTGATGTGTGTTTGAGTTGCATGGACAATTATTATACAACAGATATGTTAAGACATTATCATATTTCGTAAATTGTAAACCAAAAATACTTTGCGTATGTATCATCATTATAATACACACATACTGCGATCGGTATACACAAAGTTCAACAGAAAGAACATGCATTTTTTCATAAGCTCGCCATGTGATAAATTGCATTCATATCAATAATCATATTATGTTTAATACACAACTATGGACATATTATTGTTAATAGGGCCCTCTATTCATTATACTTATTAAAAAGAAATAAATACATTGATTAGAACAAAATTCGGTTACATGGTGAGCTAATATCACATTGAACGTTTCTTCCTGATACACTCACATCTCTCTGCGCATAACACTCTACTTACCTGTCTACCTATCTATCTATCTACCTATCTATTTATTTATTTATCTATCTATTTACTTGTCTACATTGACTATTATATTAAACTTTATACATTGTATAAGCTGAACAATTATTGCACCTGAGCCCCAATCACCGAAAAACTTACTGTTAATAACAGTAAATTATTTCCATTTGCTATATATAATACCGTCAACACACAGTGATTACTATATAGATCACACATTTTTATGCAAACAATATTGTAAAATATGTATTTAATTAGGCATACACATTTTCAAAAATATACATTAAGATGTGGTACAAAGTTTTTAAAATGTAATATTTGTAAGATATTTACAATCATTATTTCTAACAATTCGTAATTAAACAATTGCCATTAAAATAATAGTGAATCATAAGTTTAGGACTATATTGAATATTCAAAAATTAATAGATTTATTTAGCCAAACATTAAATTATCTTAGGATCAAAATAATAATCCGTTAAAACTAAATATTTAATCAATCATTAAGCAAAATATAATTTTTTTTATACAATATTTATTTAATGCTTACCTACGCAGTTATTTAGAAATATAGAAAATATATTAATATTTACTCGAGCGTACAAAATATAAGAAAAAATATTTACACAATATTATATTAAATTATAATTATTTGTATATACATACAACAATTATAATTTGGTTCTCAGATGTCCTGTATTATACAGGAATTCTCCTTTTTTTTTAGAGTTCTGCAGGTTTTCTTGTAATAATTAAAAAAAAAAAAAATGTCCGGTGTTTTAAAACGTCCCGTATAATTCATTAATTTCTTGTAATTCCTTCTAATCCCTATGTTTACTATAAAACAGTAGTAATGATAAATTGTTCATTTTATTGTAGACTTTGAAATTGTTTTATTTTTCCTCGGAAATAAATGTTTATCAATTAATATTAAAACCCAATAGTTATGCATTGCCTACATTTTGTAAATAAATTGTTAGGTATTATTCAGTAATATAATTAGTTAGAGGTTAGTAACAGATTAGCTGGAACGAGTGGAACGTTAGAATAAGTTAATAACTAAAATATTAATTAGTATAGAAAAATTGTTTTGGTTATTTAATAGGTGTATTGTATATAATGTTGAATTTTTTTTTTACTATAAAAGAGGTTGATCCCCATAATGTGATATTTGAATACATGACTATCCAAATTCTTATTGTATTTGTATTTACAAATTTGATTACCCTAAACGATATATAGTTGTAATCAATTATACGGAATTCGATAGTGATTTTACTGCCATTTTTTATCAATAAATTACTATAATACTTCGATCATTTTTATTTTCACCACCTTTAAAATCTATAGTCACCGTCGTCATGAATGACAATCGTTTAAAGAGTAATTGTATACGTATAATATAACTTGCACAGGAGAGCGTGAAAACAATGAACGACCAAAATCACTAATTTTTTAGTAACATAAAAATAATTCTCTAATTTCTTCGTTGGCCCTAATGCCATTTTCATTTATCAGAGATAATTAAAGATAAAAATGGTAAAATCAAGTAGTACTTGATAATAAGAAATACGTGGAATATTTTTTTTTCTACAAAATGGCATAATAACGAAACATCGCCGTGCACCGCCCGTATTCTGTATTCGTTACGCCGTCATCGTCCGACCGAAATCCCGAGTCCGGCACTTTCTTAATGTATACCCCGAGTGGCGCTCGTATTTCGAGAAGAGAAACGTAATGATAAATATAACTTTGTGATAAACACCTGTGAGCATGTATGGTTTCCCCCGATTAGGGATTAAGATGTTCTCGGCTTTTATTCCACGGCGTATGTTCGTCCCCTTTTCGCGGCTCTCCGCGCGGTCACGCATTGTAATACGCATGACACGTACGTTATTATAATAATATAATATAATATTACAATGCCATTAATTTCATCGTCATCGTTGTTGTTACAGCTCGTTGTGGACAGCGGTCGAATTCGCGGCTCTTTAGTCTTTCCCGTGTTTCGTGTTCTCGACACACTCCCGATTCGCACCACTTGGTCAGGTGGTCGTTTTGATCTCTATCCCCGTCACTCGCAGCACTCCAGTTTACCTGCACGAACGATCGCATATTTTTTTCGGCTAGTTTTCGTTTCTGTGCTTATTGTCGGTCGGTTTTAATTCGTAAGCGCGAAATATTTTTTAAACATTAAAACCGCCGTCGTGCTCGGCTAAGTACGTTTGTGGTACCGGCCAAACGTGCGCATCCGTGTGACGGGTCTCTGACACATCGCCGCAGGGAGGACGACAAAAAATAACCTTAAGGGACTAAAAAACAATGCATGTTTTGTTTTACGACGTTTTCGAGTTTATGGCGGTGTGCTATTATTATAGTATTGTGTTAAAATACCGAAATGGATTCGCCACGACGGCTATAACAAAATCGTAATGTTCGGTGTGCGCTACGTTTTCAAGCGGACTCAGATGTTCGTCCTGTCGAGTTTTTGGCATGAACGCCTCGTGGACGCCCATGTATATAATAATAGAAAACACCCATAGCATTTATTCGTACAGACATTGAGGTGCACCTCACAATTGAATTACAACAATAATTATAATAACATCAGCGCCACTACGGTTTATACAATATTTAAAACCTGTATAACTGTTATGTTATAGTTACGTTAGAGAACAAAACCATTATGACCCATTCTTTTCATTTTTTACGTCGAAAAAATCGTTATGATGTTATTTAAAATACCACGTGGAGATATAATGCACATATCCATATATTTATTCGTGATATGTTTTACATGAATATTCAGCTCTATTGGAAAAAGCCTTAGACTTAGCAACAAAGACTTTTTTGACGGTGCTTATTTTTTGTCATTTTTTGATACCACTTTTTTGCTCGATTATATTGTAACATAAAAATTAAAACAAAATAACACGAAAATTTAAATATCAAGAAGATTATAGTGCATAAAACCCACTTACGTTGTATGCATTATAACAATTATGTATCATGAGAGACACTCGATTTTATCCAATACAACTTATCGACTTTGATATGATTTTGTAGCGAACATTTGTCATTACAAATCAGACAAATAATGAAAAAATCAATCGTAGGCCTCCTCATAAAATATCCATACATAGTAAAATTGCACTAATTTACGAATGTTATAAAATATTAATTGTTTTAATAAAAATAAATACAAGTATACTATAGGGTTATAATATGTTACTGACTTTTTCTTATAACGTATACTATTACAATTAGGTTAAAGTGTTAAACCAAAACTTAATTATAGGTATCGTTATCCATGTAATGGTCTTACAAGTTATATATATATATATATATATATACATTTTTTTTTTATTTGGTTATATCACATAATTATAGTCCACGATTAATAATATAACACGTTGACCTACTCTAGTTTATTAATTTCCCACTCGGGTGAACGCATAACTAATCTTAATTACGATTTAATGGAAAAAGGAGACGTTGTTTAATTAAAAATAAAAATCATAAAATATTTTATGATATTATTATTTTGTTAATTGGATATTAAAATATAAGCTTACAATCAATATTGTTTAAAAACACAAAATAAATATTAACCTTGAAATATGAAACAATTTTATTATACGTTATGTAATTAAAATTTGTGATTTCAGAATAATTATTTTTCTTTTACTCGAAAATATCAACGACTAAGGTTTTCTTTCATTATACAGAGCGTTATTGCATTTATCTTATAAACGACGTAAACAACCTTATGAGAGCGTGATGAGTGAAATTGCTATTAAATTTGCGTTCATTTGGGTGAATACTGAATTTTTAAGAGAATATACAACGTGCCTCTAATATTTTTTTTGATAAGTTTAGTAAAACCCAGCAGGAGAAATTCAATAGAATTGTTTTCAGAATAACTTATTATATAATAAAAATAAACTTTTTCATTCCAGCGTAAGTGATCGAACTAATCACGAGATATGGTCTGTAAAGATCTTAAAATCAGTTTTTGATTTCCCGTCTATCTTCTTTAGTTATTAATAAAAACTTTTAAACAAACTTGGACGTATACATCTAAAAATCTTATTTTTAAAATGTTTACATTCAGGTATTCTATACATTATTTTATATTAAAACAATTCTTTAAATAAATAAATGAAAAAAACTGTTTTTTGAATCCAAACATTTAGTTACATAGTATATTAAAATGTTTAAATCTATAATCGATAAAAGTGTAATACTAATACATTTAGTTATGAAATAATATTTTATTATAAGTAAAATAAAATATCCAATATCTTCTCATCATAAGCTATATAATATGGGCATTAACTTCGCTCCCACACTATCACAACTCACACGCAGGGAATTTATTATTGAGTGTATATATATATATATATATGACTTCTTAGAAACGGTACGCTTCAAATCCATTCAAGTACTTTGAGATTTATATTTTTATAGACCGACATTTTCAGATAAAAATACTATGTATGGAATAGTAATAATCATAGTAAATATATTACTTATATCTAATTATTTTCAAAGCTAAGTAAATCTAAAAATAATTTCATGGCGTGAACATCAAGCATAGTGAAGCAGCATCGCCATACTATCGAGTGATGTGTAAATAAGTCAGTTTTTATAGAAACATCACGTTATCAATATTAATAATTTCGACTTAAATTATTTGTTTTACTAATATTTATATTTATGTATTTCCTTACTTTTTTAATTTACTAGTTACGATACGATATATTCATTTTTCGCCGACTATTCATACTGTTCGTGTTTTATACGAGACAGCTACGCCTACAACTGTTAACCACTGTTATTGTAGCTTTAATTAACTTAATAGGTAAATCCTCATAGACCACAGTTATTGTTATTTTAATGATACGATGTGCGTAATTCCACGTGAAAACCTCAAATTTAGTGTGAAATATGAAAACACACGGGTTTCGAGGAATAATGATTCTCGCAGTTAAGCAAGTTTTATGATTTTACTGAATTAAACGAGATCATATTTAAAGTTTGTGCGGAAAACTGGATACACTATGTTAGTGCAACTGTGAACTTTGTCGTGACTCGTCGCCGCGACCGTATATGTTTAGCACGTAGTCAATGGCACCGTATATATTGCAATACGCGCCGATTGAACAGTTTCCGTGTCGTTTTGCCCATATTTTTGGCGGTTATTGTGAGCACGTATACTACAACCATTTATATATATAAGCTCGATGATGTGTTGTCGTAACTTAAACTGCGAAGCAATCGAAAAACTGACGACATTGGTCTAAGAAAACACTTTTCATCGAAAATTCGAACCCTTTACAATAACACACATTCGTGAGTGCGTGCGCGTACGTGTGCATCAGAACTTATGATTTGATACGACCCGGAGTATCATTAACTCACGTACGCTCGACACCGATCGCCGATAAACTATAAATGTAATTTGTCTACGATGCGATGGTAAAATGGCTTCGCTACGATGCGTCCAAGTCTGTTCAAATGTCCGACAATTATAGCAAGTTTGGAAACGACGAGTTGATTAAAGACACCTACGTATTTCCTTCGATATTAACAATGATAATCTGCCTTTACAAATTATCATGTTTTCCATAAAATTTAAAAATATGAATAATATAATGTCTCGTAGTATCACTCGTCAGTTCTCTTTTTTTTCTTTTTTTTTTTACATTTCGTTAATTGAACTGAAAATAACCGATGACGAGAGAACATTTACGATGATGTCCTTGCCTTTTTAAGTATTTGAAAATTTCCGGTATACAACTGAATATATTCTAACGTTATAGAAACTAACATACACAAATAAATGAAAATAAATTAGCCATGATATACGTTTGTAAGATTATACACTTAGGGCCTAACGCCCTTAACCGAAAAGAATACGTTATAAACGTATATACGAAAAATTCGAAACACGGTATAACATGATCGTGTACGAATACCCCATAATTCGTGACGGCGGTGACTTATTTTGTATGTCCAATGTTTTAAAATACGACTGAAATCACGTCTGTTTCTATGTCGGTAAATTGCACTGTTCCTATTAAATTCACTTTTGTAATCTCCCGTAGTTGTATAAAATCGATACACGAATATTATTATTTTAGTATTCCGACCATACAGTTGTTCGGGACAGGTGTCGGGGCGTTTTGAAATGTTCGTTTTTGGTCGGATACAAAACGATTGAAAAATAAAATTTAAAAAAAAAACACGACTTTATATATATATATATATATATATATATATATATTAAACCGGAATATCGATTCCGGAACAGTGCGTTAAAATGTTAGACACTGTGTCAAAATAAACAATTGCGTGGAAAGCGTTTTCCGGTCGAAAATCAATTTCGGGCGATTCACCACGATTGTCCATACATACAAAACGAAAACTAAATACATAATTTACACACGTCATATTGTTTAGAAATAATTGTGTTTTCCACATAGACAGAATGAGTTTAT
The DNA here is from genome assembly GCF_003676215.2 of Rhopalosiphum maidis. NCBI lineage: Eukaryota > Metazoa > Arthropoda > Insecta > Hemiptera > Aphididae > Rhopalosiphum > Rhopalosiphum maidis. Next base: position 80,199,766 of record NC_040878.1, on the reverse strand, counting down.
ATTTAGATATTTATTCGATATTAATATGCTGTGCACATAACATACATCGATATTGTCCGATAATTAATTATATAATACCCCCCTTACAAGTCGTAATGTTATTTTGCGGGCGTTCAAAATGGGTCGCGTCGATTATTTGATTCTAGAATCCACCAATTATCGAAGTTAAAATCAAATAATGTACATTTAAATTTAATATTGCATTTGATTCGATAAATACATGTTTTCTACCCGGGAAAATACATCTGTGGACCATGATTATGTTATTATCGCGTTCAATTTGTGTAGGATCACTGGAATACACCCAGGCAGTGACGATAACAATAATACTGGTTTTAGGATCGATAATTGAATATATTCTAAAAGTACCTTCAAACCGTTGCATACTACTTGTATCCAAAATAAATTATAGTTAAGTTGTTGAATAGGTAGTAAAGGTTCAGAAATGATTACAAATAATTTGCGTCCCAGCGTCTATACGCCTGGTTTCGTCTCTAGGACTTTAGCTATCAATATTGATACCTGATTTAGGTACTTATGTGCACTTCAATACATGCATTTAACAAACAGAAGAATAATATCAATCAAAGTCTGTGCTTCCTAAAATAATATTTTGTCAAAAAGCATACAAATGATCATTATAAATTAAAATACAATTGTCATAAAAAATATGAGTTGGTAGTATAATGTTAGTATGCTGTGTATCTTATTATTAATTATTACGTGTTTTTTAATTTACTAATTTTTATGACGCAAGTACTATGCAGCCCATAAAATCTTATGATGATCGTAGTTTTACTAAGTGAGATTCCGAGTTATTAAATTAACGATTATCCGATTCGACCCATCTTTGATAATATTACGATTATTAAGACCAGTTTCGTTATTGCATTTCATCATCGATATACCCACGTCATATCATTATTATTACTATTTGTATTATGTGTTATTTAATGTCTTGCTTATTGTTTTTTGTTTACGTTTGTCCTTCGTTTATATTCTTACATTGTCGACGTGCATGTTGAGTGTGTTTTTTCCGTTTGTTTTCGTTTTTCCATTGCCTTGCCCAACACCAGGAGATCTGTTAGCAGGCCTGAGCAAGTTTGCCAAGCTGGCCCGGTCCGTGACCAGAAGCAAGACACTGGTGTCGCAGTTCTCGTCGCACCCCGTTTCCATCAAGGACTCCACCAGACATGTCCAGTCCCATTTAGCGCACGTGAGTATCAACGAATTTAACCACATATTTTATCTTTATGTAGTTTTAATTCGGGGACTGGAAACCGAACCAAAAAGGAACCCCAAAACCCTTAAAAATTTGAAAACCAGTATCAAATTTAAATTTCAAATTACCGGAGCCCTAAACGTAACCCTTAATTTATATTACTAAAAATCAGAACCAGAACTGTTTAAGAGGACACAACACCCACATGTGTTGTCCCCGTCTTACAAGAGCGCAACATAACAGATTTACGCTATATAATATTTTCATAACTTATTAAAAAATTGAACTATCGCAAAAAATTAACATATGAACACAGATAATTTTCTTACCATCAAGTTTCATAATAGGTCAATTTACTCTAATTTTTAAACTGATGGAGCTAAATGTGATCTGAGCGTAAATTTGCTATGTTCCGTACTTGTAAGATGGGAAAAATACATACAGATATTGTGTCTTCTTAATGAAACAATTGAGTACTGAAACCGAAAAAGACAAAAGTTACCAGTTCCTGATTTATAATTATTAATCAGCGGCGTGGTTATGTAACAATTAGTAAGACGTGTTTAATGTTAATTTTTTAATTTTCCAAAGTATTGGAAACGTATCTGCTTCCGCCACTTTCCCTCTTACTATCCTGTTATATCTATGCCACAGCCACTGATATTAAGTCTCATTATATATATATACCCTGTATTAAAAGAAAATAATCACTTTTCGTGCATACCGACTGACGGCTCTGATAGTGGCCAGCCCAAATTTCCCGCGCCTTGCTAGCTGACGTTTTTCGAAAACAACGTACGAACATTTACGACTAATATTCATAATTAGTAATATTATATTAAATTTGGGGGCCGCCCAATAGTACGAGTTATCAGCGGGAGATGCGTGAAAATGGACAACAATCGATTGACCGACTGATTATTCTCTTTTGAGACAGTATATATATATATATATATATATATATATATATATATATTATAATGTAGTCCATATTCAAACGACCTGTCGTTTGAGTTGTATGAGGGAGGTTGGTGGGATGGACACAATGCACGGTGGAGGAGACGACTGCTATTATTTCACCCGCGTAGGTAATTTTCGTCAGGACAATCACATGTGCAATATTATACTTAACATGTCACATGACTTACACATAGTACAACAAAAACAAATTACGAATTTGATTGTCTGATTGCGCAATAACTTTTATTTTTAAACTTAATTGATGTCAAAAAATATTGAATTATTGAATATATACCTATTATACCTATTTATTAAAAATGGATCCAGACAAAAGTTATCTTATCACATTGTAAATAATTGTAATATTTACTTACATTTATCAAAATTACCTGTATATCCTTTATCTAAACACCTCCCCCCCCTAAATTGAATTAAAATCTCTTCGAAATTTGTTCGTAAAATAATGTATTGTGTACATACATTTTTATTGTCATCTAATTTCAAAGTTATACAATTTAAAAAATTCCTGTTAGTTGGCGCTACTGACATTTATATTATGTAACATAATAATTAGTCTACCCAGAGTATATTGTATTATATAAGAATAATAACTATAATATGATACAACGTGACGAAAACCACCTTCGTCTCAAATATCGAATTGTGTTTTTTATTTTATGGTCACGTTAATTCAAAATAGCTTGTAAAATATTTCATAATTATTTCGATGAAATCATTATTTTGTTTGATTTAAAAAATAATAATAATAACAATAACTAAGGCAAAAACATTATTAAGAACGCGACAGGTTTCGATATTACATTTTGTTTAGCATCCTATATATATGTGTATGTGTGTGTGTGTGTGTGTGTGTGTAACAAAGAAAACCGTAGGAAGTTCATCAAAATAAATATCAACAATGAAACTATTTATAATACCAGCGTTAGTTGTGTATTTATTTTTGAATAACAATACAATGTCAACTCCGACAAAGATAAGCTTTCTAAAACAATAACAATATACAGAAACGAGAAAAGTTAATATAAATGTTATATTATTATTAAAATATTGAAATTTTGTGTTTAGTGTGCTGGACATGATTAAAAATAATAACAATTGTCAACTTAACGAAAAACTCATAAATCATGAAATCTTATAACTTTAGAGTAATGTTTTAAAATCTGATCGTCAGTCTAAAAATAAAAAACTACCATTATAGCCATTAATACTATGGAATTTAGAGATAATTATTGCCGAGGTAAAACAAAAATTTTCTTGAATAGGAAATTAAAAATCATGATAGTTTTTTTTCATTTTTGTTTTGCAAAAGAAACATTTTCGAACTTTGCAAAATACGATTCATTATTGTTATCAGCGTTTTATCTAATTCAAAATGAACGCGTCTAATTATAAATCTAAAGATAACTTTTTTTTACCTAGTTCTATCAATGATGACACAAAAACTTATAAATTCACGTTGAATTACCCTAAAAAGCAGCTTTAACATAATAATATAATTTTGTGTGCTATCGCCAAACATTTGACATTTTTTTTTTTTTAATCAATAATAATGTAGGTACTCTCGACTAGTCCATTGTATCCATGAATTTTTTTATTTTAATGACATATTTAACATTTTCTTACATTCGCCCTCGATCACTTCGCTTACGTTTAATCATTACAATATGTCTTTGAGACATTAATTTAAGATCATTATTGGATTATATTATAGAACTCGAAATAGAATATTCATGACAATGTAGATGATATAATTATGATATGCAATTTACTACAGATTATTTAATTTCAAGATAAAAATAAATCGAATAAACAGTTTATTGTTAATTTAAATGATATACATATTGAACATTTATCTTGCACTGTTTTCAATTAAGTTTGAAAAGTTTTAAAATGTAATAACAGTATAGTAATGATTGAAATCGCAATACTCTTCCACGAAAATCAACGACGCATCCTCTCCCAACTGAACGACAACACGGTTCGAACTGACATCTCATTTTATACTCGATCTACCATACGGACATTAAACCATATGGAAATACTTAATATCTTCCATCATGTTGTTTGATCATAATGATTTTTTTTCTTTAATCAACTACAGTTTATTTTATGTATAATTTATTATCTCGATCGAAAACATTGTGTACACCATTCGCCATGATATACGTATATCGCGTTACGGCGTAATTATCATCCGTCCAACTGCATAGGCAGTCAGCGTATTACTACTACTATAATATTATATTCACGGAATTCGGCGTCACAATCACGATGTTCCGGATCCGCGCGTTTGGAATTTCCCTATGGTGGCGGTGGTGGATTGTGCCGTTTTTTTTCACGCAGGCTCCCAATAAACGTCTTGTCGTGATCATTATTGCTGTTTGGTGTGTATCGAATAAATAAATGTATGGCATAGAGGTGTTCACATTCGATGATCATTAATTATTATATCGCCTATTGTTAAACCACCGCACCGTGACCAGCGGAAACGGCTATTATATCCAGACGGCAGACACGGCGAAGGGCGATTGACCGTATATAGTACCGTGAAGAACGGTGCACAAAAAAAACGCGATAGGTCTCTCCCGAAGGGTTTCGTGCTATTTCCAACAAAATTGCTAAGTTCCTATTTTCAAAAATCAGTAATTTCGTAGTATTCGCTTATTTTAAAATTAAGTAAAGCACGTTTCTAAATTATAGTAATTGAAAGTCCTGATAGGTATAAACATATTTATTTTTTAGGGTGTAGATTTTCAGAAGCTATGCTGAACATTTTTTTTTTTTACAAATGTCACGTTGACATAGGAATTAATTACAATAATAGCACTTTTATTGATTTAAAATACTCGTAATTAAATTTATTCACAATCAAAACAGAAAATACAATATAATATATTGGCCGATTGTTTTTAAACTAAAAATGACCTTTATTATATTAATCATTTAACTACTTAATAAGTAAATCCTTTACTTTGAAACTGTTGTAAAATCTTAATCAACTTTTTAGAACAACAAGATGAGTAAAAATCAGAATTAAAACTATCGGATTTAACATATATTTAAATGGCAGGTTAAATGTTAAATTAAAATCGTCCCAAACAACACGTGCCGGAAATGACATATGTTAACCCTTCCCATTATATTTTATATTATAAAATGCATCGGTAGTTTAAATATTATTCCCTCAAGTTTTGAATAAACTGTTTTTGATATAAATTGTTAATTAATTTGCCATAGTAGTTAATAAAATACAATTCAATCGTTCATAAACGTTTTGAGGAAGTACCACAATAAGCCGTGTTTTTTTAAGGGATCTATAACACTACTTAAAGAATAAAGTCATGTTCAGACTTAAATAATTAACAAAACTGTAAAATGTAGATAACACACACTTTAATTTTTGAAACATTCCTATTTCCATATTTTCCAAGTTGATTGAAAATAATTTACTTCGATAAAATACTTTGATATATTATATACCTACGTAATTAGCTAACTACTGTCCACTTTAAGAGAAATTTGATTGTTAAAATTTTGTTTTACGAAATTATAACAAGCGACAATGTAACATTGAACATTGGTCTGCGTGTGTAGGGGAGTATAATTTGAAAGACCGATCTTCATCAGGTTGAATTAATGGTTTATCGGTGGCACATGATAATACACTTTCCTACGTGATAGCATATGACGTAACGTGTCAAAGCGTATATTTCGATCTCTATTTTCGTAACACTAAAAACAATTAAAAACTGATGCTGACTTGACAAGTTTTTGTGGAAACTGTGTAGGATGAATTTTTTATTTCGAAAACGGTTTTTGATTAATTAAAAAGTTTAGTCATCTTAATATTTCAATATTAAACCAAATATTTAAATGTATTTTTTTAAACTCAATTTATAATAAATCTAAAAATGGTATTTTTATACCCGATTTTTTTTTAAATTTAAACGCCAGATACATCAAAATATTTAATATTACGTTGATAACAATAATGCATATTTACGAATCAAAAAATTTTTCAAAGTGAAAATGTGTCGATTAAATGTCCTGATTTCTATAAATGAACGAGGTATCAGGTCTAGAAACCACATTTTGCTTAACGACTTAACGTTATACCCTTTCATGTATAATACGCCGTAGCTTATTAATAATTAAGAAATATTACGCGAATTAACCGCCCACCGGACAACGTGAAAATTATAAATTATAATAATATTACCTCCCTGCTTGTTATGACGATATCGATTTCGTGTATTTTAATGAAATTCCCGCATTTTAGTATAATAATAATATTATATTATAACATGTTCGTATTTTAAGCCAAAATATTATAAAGCTAATATGCTCTAAAAAAAAGCCTTACAAATGCTCTACTTATATTATTTTATAAAAAATATCCAATGAACATAAAAATATGCTTAAACATATACATTTACAAAAATACCTTCAATATCGCTTTCTATAAAGAATATGTTGTGTAACTCATTATGGAATAGGTCATTGTTATAGATGTGTTAAATTTAAACTCACCGATAAATTATTGCATACGAAAAACAATAAATTGTCAAAGTCAGTCATTGAAAAAATGCAAATTAATTTTCAACCAAAAATGTACATATTTTTTTCATTTTATCGAATTTCGTAAAAAAAATAGATTATATATTATTATTATTAGCTACGTCTCTTTAATATTTTATTAAATTATTTAATACGAAAATTAATAATTATCGGGATACATTACATTTTAAAGACCAGTTTGGTACAATGATCTTGGAAGTTTTTTTAAATTTAACTTGATATTTTTCTTTTATTAAATCAGATACTTAATTAAGTACCCAACCAAAAAAACAAATTCATTAAATTTTAGAATAAATACTTATTTAATTTAGTATTAATATTATAATTGTATCTTTTAAACAATTGACTACATCTTAGAAGTTCGTAGCTTATAAAATAGAGAACAAAAAAAAAAAAAAAATGATAACTCAAAATGTTACGGAAAATAATAAATACCTAATTATTATATTGAAAAAATTGTTGTCAACATTCAAAGCACTCAATATGTAATCAAAAAAGACATTCACACAAGATATAAACAAACAGTGTATGAATCTAGAGTCGTGTTTATGAATTTGAAGAAAAATCGCAATCGTATTTTATCACAATAAACGTAAATTCGTATATACACGACATAGACGTTACAATAGATATAGACGTTTCATTTGGTGCTGAGTCGGACGTTTCGATATCAATTTGCTTTTTCTTCTCTTGGCGATATTATTATATACTCGATCCCGTAAAATCCCTATGCGCGCAAAAAAACTAAAATAATATATAACGTACTGGCTAATCGAACTATGTTGGTCGTTATTGTCCATTCAGTGTTCGATTTTGTCCTCCCCTCTCGCCCCTTTCGCCAGGCACGTTCCTTAAACACATACAAGAATTTTTTTTTTTTTATTACTAGAACGTGACCATCACGAAAGACCTTTGATGAATGACCTTTTTAAAACTTCACGTCTCCGGGAACGATCTGTTGAAAACTAATATATTTGAAACGTTATGTGTAGTCTGGAAAAATTACGTCACCGTCACGAAACAAAACGAACTGATTAACGAAAGTATAAAAGCTTAACTAGCCGAGAAGAAAATAATAATAGTTTTTGGTTTCGTCTTTGTGTATGACAATCAATCAGGAGTCTTGATTGAAAACCTACTCATTATATAGAATGGTGAAATATATAAATAGACGGATTATCAAAAATACTAAAACCAAATAATGTTATTCAAAAGTAAAATGGTTTAATACTGAAAATGTGTTATGTGTTATTTCTTCTATTAATTAGAGTTTTAATATCAATGATATTTTTTAAATCATTGTTGTATGTTTTTTTATATTTATAACATGACACATCATTATATACACCACCTACACAAAACAAAAATCAATTTTATCAATTTTAAGATTAAATATGATATTTATGATCAAATGAATTAAAAAAAAACTGAATTTATGTTGATGACTGTTTCTAGCTGGTATTGCAAAATTTTAGTATTCCACAATACAATAATAATTATTGATATATAAAATAATTTTAAATAAAAAAAATATATTCTCATTTAAATACCTACAGTATACGTTTTTGCTGTATTAAAATATTTAATTTAATTTTTTCTTTTTTTATTTGTTTTTCATAGAACGATAGAATAAAATATAGGTTATATCGTATTATGCCTCTGCCACTTTAACGACACAATAACACCGTGGTCTCACTGCTAGTAAAAAAAATAATATTATTCAATGACATTTCGTCGTATTTAATTGCTGGGCGCGTACCAATAAAACTATTAGAAATGGAAAAATGGAAATTTGTTGTACATACATTTACTTTTACCGCGGTTGGCATTGCGAGACGATTCGAGGGTGGGTAGAACTCCGAAACTGCGGTCATCTCCTCCCGGACACACGCGGCTCTTGGCTAAGCCGGCGGGGTGTCCGTGCGTGCGTGTGCGTATACTTTGGTCTTGTGCAGATGATGAGCCTGAACGCGGACGTAATGCCCCAGTACAGGCAAGAGGCGCCGAAGACGCCGCCGCACATCCTGCTGCACTACTGCGCGTTCAAGGCGATCTGGGACTGGGTGATACTGTGCCTGACGTTCTACACGGCCATCATGGTCCCGTACAACGTGGCGTTCAAGAACAAGACCAGCGAGGACGTGTCCCTGTTGGTAGTCGATTCCATTGTGGACGTGATATTCTTCATCGACATCGTGCTCAACTTCCACACAACGTTCGTCGGGCCCGGTGGCGAGGTCGTGTCCGACCCGAAAGTCATACGGATGAACTACCTCCGGTCGTGGTTCGTTATCGACCTGCTATCATGTCTGCCGTACGACGTGTTCAATGCGTTCGACCACGACGAAGAGGTGAGTAATAACAGTGTTCTTACCAATAATATTAAGTGTTGTAGAATAGTACCTTGTTATTATCGGTGCTCGGAAAGTGTTAGGCAAATATACTATAAATAATCAATAATTTAAGCTTTTACTCGAGGGTTTACATCCATATGATTTATTTTTCACGAGTTCCTATAAAATAAGTTCATTGAACTTGCGAACTAGTATCTATATATTGTGTGTGTATCAATTTTATATAGCAATAATTTTGAGTAAAGTGTAAATCAATATTAATCAGTAATCGCCAATTTTCTTTTGTGATTTGTACCAAATTTTGAATGAGTACGTTTTAAATATTACGTTTTACGTTATATAACTAATGGATACTTTTTTGACTAAATAAAATATTTGCTGTGTCATCATAACAATTAACTGTTTAAAAAGTAATATAAAACAAAAATATTGAATATGCATTATTAATTTGTCAACTTTTAACGTTTTAATAATGTGCAAATTCCACCAGGAATTTATGCATCGCGTGTAACATGGTTGGAGAGCTTTTTATTATTTTTAAAATATTATTTTTTCTCGTGGAAGTTTTCCATATCTGTAGATTGGACTATTTGAGCACTTCTGAAAGCGGTTTACAACTCTAAAATTATGATTATAATATTTTAAAATTAGTATTTTACTATACCTACACTGGAGGATAACTGTTAATAACTGTATATTTTAGTTTGATTGTTTGATAATGAATTTTAAACTAACTGCCTTGTCTGGTTTTAATAATAAATAATAATTTGGACGAAGCTGAAAAGTGAGAAAGTATATATTTGTGTTGGTTATTGTGTCTCTACTGTATTACTGTATATGTATTTAGTGTGTACCCAATTTATGTTTAAGTGTGACAAATGTTATACGAGGCAAAAATGACCTTTTTCGTTCAACACTAATTTAATTTGAATAAAATTGTTTTTAATTTTTATGTGAAAGAATATTGTATTGGCTAAGGTACCAACAATAATATCAAGTATCAGAGTAAAAACAAAAACCGAATTATCCCGCATATTTCAAAATCATTTAATATTATTTTTTATTTTTATTATTTACTATAATATATTATATTTGAATATTTTGACATTATTGACTTATGTATATTAGTATATGATTTATAAATGTCATATTCTATTAGTTAAATTCCGCGTTAAATTTGGTTCATGGTGTCATAAAAATCGGGTTGTTAATATATTATTTTAAAGCCGAAATGTTTATAATAATACATTATTACGATTGATAGGTATATTGGTAACAAGTTTCGAAAGCTAAAAGACATATATATAGTATTAAATTATTATTTTATTTTAGCGCAAACAAAATAATTATTATTTATGTTCACGATTTTGTTCATACTATTGTATAAATCAAATAAAACACATTTTTAGTATGATTAATTTCGTATATTTCAATTAAAATTCGTATAATATCATATTTAGAGTTCTTGAATAGGTATTTATTAAATGTTTAAAAACGAATGTAGAACGTAATGGAGTTCTGTAATTATTATTTTATTTGCCGTAAACGTATTATTTATAACTTATTAGCTGTGGACAGTTATATCGAGTAAAATATAAAGTTTTGTATTTTAATAAGCATTAATCCTTACCTATCAACTTGACAAAAAATCTAAATACTTCAACTTATAATACTTAATCGAAAATAAGGAGATCATTTACGTGAGGTACAATACTGTTAAAGAGATGGTTTCCACCCCCTCCCTAACATTGTTGTCAGTCAATTTAGCAATTATCAGTCACTCCACAAAAATCCAAAGTGCACACTTTATCCTCTCCGTTTTAGGGAGCTTAAAATGCTATAAAATTAAAATCGCTGCCAATGGCCAAGATTACACTCGAGATCGCGTGAAAATCTCCTTCAAACACGTCCAACGCGTATTATATTGGTATAAAAATATTTTAATAATGTTAAAAGTATACTATTATTATGACTGTATACGAGTACTCCAACTGAGATGTATTTTTCAAGAATCCCTCTCAAGGTTCAATCGAACAGTCTATTGAACAAAAAAAAGTTTTCAAAATTTTCGGAATGAACTTTTTAAAAGTGTCATTATGAGTAAATACCGATTAATTCTTATACATTATATCTTTTACCGAAAGTTCAAAACACGATATTGTCAAATACCAACCACCAACCGCATTGATATGTACACGTTGTAGGCGTGATAATCGTGATCGACTATATTCAAAACAATGTTTGCGACCCGTAATCGGTGTTTCTCACAATACGACGCCCACCGCAGGCGCATAATAATACGATATCGTGGTTATTACCAGTGGCTGCGATATTGTTTCACAAAGTCCCGCCATTATTTCAACTCAAGCCTGTCATGGTATAATAAAGATAAAATCAAATCTATGTCGAATCTGCGTCAAGTTTGAATAACATTGTGCTTAGAATTTCAAAATAAATAAAAAAATATTCCTGACCATCACCACGCACCGTGACTGTGACCGAAAAAAATGTATTTTAAAAATTATGTCTTCGATCGAATCAATACCGAAATATCAAATTCGCAATAAATCTACATTATAAATCGTCTCATGTGAAAATTCATGGTATTATACTCAATCCGAATACGAAAAATACATAATAATAAAACTTAACTAAATAATTGATATTTTTTTTTTGTTTTGTTAAAACATATACGTTTGAAATATTTAGTTTGTACATTTGTAATATTTTCCTTTTACATGAATTCAGAATTTATCGTGATATATGTGTGTATGATATTTAAATAGGTACTTTTAAAGTATGTTGATAAAATATAATATATTTTAATCATGTCTAAGTCTTAACAGCAATAAATATTCTCAAACGATTTTGCGTAAAAATATACATGAAAACCTGTTTTTAATATTTGTTTTGAATAAAATAAAAATAAAAATCTTTCAAAACGTGTTTCAAATGTATTTGAAATCAAAAGATATGTTTAAATATTTTCTATGCATCTCTATGCGTTTTTAATATTTTTTCATTTCATTTATTCCGATTAGTTGCACGATATATTATATATTATATATATTAGAAATATTGTTTTGCTAGGGATGTTTTATTATTTTGCAAGATATAATAATTATGATTGAAAACTTTCGACCAAGGTCACAAAAACATGTTGTGATCATATTACACTATGCGTTACGTGTGTTTGAATACAATATGAATGACGGACGGGTAAAGTGTTAAATAAAAATCGAATACAAGTTAGTAATATTAAGGATCTGATGCGTGACATTTGTAGTGCGTGTATTATTCAACAACTTTGAACGACGAACCGCAGTCATCAATCACTCGTGAATCTGAGTTCATATTAATAAGAGTATTATTTTCGGTGAGGGTTCAGTAACGGGTAAACACATATATGAGTATATGAAATAATTTCACTCTACACGAGTATAAAACTATTTATGTTTTTAATGGTTATTATGAGGCGTTGAAATAACAATTAAATTAATTTGTTTTTGATATTAGTTTTTTTAACAGTAAATTTTAATTTTATTTTTTTTCGAAAATACCATACCCCATGTCATAGAAATCATAAAAAAAAACTTAATCCAATATAAATATGTACATACAACTAGGATCTCTAAATTAAAACGGAACAAAGAAAATGATCGAAAATACTTAAAAAACAGCTGATTGTCATATTCTAGAATAATCACTAGTTTGTAATCAATCACACGTTTCGTATTTTGGCGTTTATCTAACTAGCAACATATAATTTTTAAAACTGTTGAACTATTTTTGTTTATTATACTTAATAGTATATTGATTTATATTATATCATTTTTCATACAAAACAAAAAAATATACAAATATTAATCACGGTAACAACTATCAAACTAATAACGGCACTATGTATACGTAAGTGTAAATAGGAACGGGTACGAAATTAGTTTTGCACATTTGCAGAAGATGAAATATTTAAATTTTAACGCTGTGTAGAAACTCTAGGAACAAACGTTTATGTATGTTTCTAAATGCCATGTTTCGTGTATAAACTTACTATTCCCAATTATTTTACACCGCATTGCAGATATTATATAAGTTTTATTATAAATTGCCATATTACTCATCAAAATAGTAATATTGTAAACATACCGCTATAGTGTTGTTAAATTTCAGAAGTTTAAGTTTTGATAAATTTACAAAGATTTCTGAAATTTAATAGTTTTAGAAATACAATCTAAGCATATCACTTTCTGTTACAGAACTTATTTCACTTTCTCGAATTTTAAAACAACACAATATACGTTATATTATCTAATGAATTCGCATAGACTGTGTGCATACGTGTATGTATACACCTCACATGCATGCGTGACGTATTAAAATGTTTTTCGATTTTTTAGAAAATTGTTAAATTTTTACCACTTTTTCAAAAAGATTTGATTTATTTAGAATATGTTTAAAACTAAACTTTCCTGTTAACATCCCTGCGTATTTCGTGTAACACACAATATCTATTGTAGTAGGTGGTGCGAATAGCGAAATACATTATTAATATTAACGTCACGTCGAGTGTGTGTGTAATTACTAATATTGTATACGCACTTGTTGTGTCATATCATATATTATTATTATTATAATGTATTATGTATAGACTCGTTCGCATGCGTGTGATTGCGGTGCGCTATGCGGACGGGAAAACGCGCGACGATGGTGCGGACAATTCGAGGAGGAAACACGAGACATTTTCACGTTGCCACATGCATACATCACACAAGGGGGTATTGTTTTAACGAGAGTTCTCGTTTTCGCCCTTATTATTATTTACCACACTTCCGTTATCTATAAAAACAAATTAATTTGAGAACTACTTCAGTGTCGACGAAAATATAACGCGGAAAGTGGATAATGTATAACAATATTTGTATACACACACACACACACATATATATATATATATATAATATTATGTACAGTGCACGCATAGCCTACTCATTGTTAGTTTTTTTATTTTAAATCTGTCGTGCTCGACGACGAAACCACTGTCGAGTAGTCAAGAGTCTGTGGTTAAAATGTAAAGACTTCCTTTTTACTATACACGCGTATCTGCAAGTGTGCTATCTATCATAGGAATCGTCACAATTTTTTTTTTCTTTCGCTCTGCCTTCATCGTTAGTCACTATACAAAAACAAGGACTTGAATAAAAAATACCATCATTTATTCCATACCCGTGCTAAATAAATTGACCCAGAAAATTTACTGTACGCCTTTACAACAACAACGTCGATACATCGTTTCTGCCCTTAGCAAACGGAGACGGGGGGGGGGGGGGCAACTAAATCGTCTAGTGAAATCATCCCCGACCCGACAGTCGGAATGGATGACGTCTTCGCACCGAACCAACGCCTAACGTCGCGATGCCGGAAATATCAACGATTTAATAACCGCCGTAGGTCGGGGCGATTAATCCGCCGGCCGACTACTATTATATACACACGGGTTAATCCGATATAATCAAAACGGTTATTCGGCCGGTTAATCCCGCGTAATAGTGTAAGGCTGCCGGTCCCCGGGGAAATCATACTTTACGATACACACACATATATATATATATATATATATATATATATATATTATATACATAAAAGTGCGTGTAATAGTGCGCCGAGCATACGCAGTATATTACACGCGACGGCGGCGGCGTGTAAACGTTTTCGACTAGAAATAAGCGCCTTGCCTCCGGGCCATTCGACTAATTTCTTTAAGTGTTTCACGCGCTCTCGCTTTCGTCATTGTATATCCGTGATTGCCGGCGCGTAGTTTCGCGACGCGGACCAAACATTCTATTTTCTAAACTTTGAGCAGTGGCCCGTGAACGGGTTGGTTGTTGGCGTGCGTGATGCTGACGATAATAATAATATCACTAACGACAATGTTATATTATGCAAAACACTCTAACCGCGAAAAATACGATCGGGATCTAAACAACTAAACTCTGTTCGTTATGGTCCACACTCGGGTCGGACGAAGCCCGTTCATTTATGTTTAGGTTAGGTGCGTTTATATTATTGACTCCAATCGGTAAGGATATTGAATAGACGTTACTAAACGTACTTCCTGAATCTATACTCAATGTCCAATGTCCGTGTATAATATTCCGTACTACGAGATGTGAATCATCGTTTTAAATCAAAAGAGATTTAATTTTAATTTTAATTTGCCTTTACTTTGTTTGATTGAATATTGTTTTATACAATATATTGCACTTTTATGGATTTAAAAAACGATTTAAAACTATTGGTTAATATTACCAGGTATTTCCACGTAAATTTCGATCAAAGCTCGTAAACAGATCTAATTCATCGACATTGCGAATCATAAAAATATCCAAAAGAAATAACAAGAAGATCGCACGAAACGTCATATCAATAATATTATATTATATTATATCGAATGTATTCAAAATGCCACTACCGATTTTGTTTCCGAGTGTACTCAATAAATGCGTATTCACGTTTGTATGACGTGACAAATTTGATCGTGGCGTTTTCTATTGTTTTTTTTCCAAATATATCTGTCGAGACGAATTCATGGAATTTATATTCACGTTGAATATCCCAAAAACGACGTGATCCTTATCGCTACTTACATAATTTCAGTGAAAACTTCTTAAGGTCACGATGTAAGTAAAGTTTCTGATATTCGCACATTTCGCTCACTGGAGGTAATAACAAATAATAATAATAATATAATACTCGTAATATTATGATTTGAACATTATAATATGTTTTTGAAATTTGTCAGGAGATAAATATTACAATTCTCGTGAAAACATATTTCTGTAAAACGTAATTTTTTGTCGACACGATTAGTATTCGGTATTCCTGCAGTCCCATACGTGTAATTTTTTTTACCACAATGGAATTCGTCAAAATATATTTTCTAATCTGAAACATAGTACTTACACAAACTTGCAACACACAGTATTAATATCATTACTACACTAACGTGTCCTGTTAATTAAATTCGTCCGAACTTTTTTTATGAACGCACACACACACACACACACACACACATACAAACATACGTGTATATATATACCTCAACAACAGCACACCGGTTAATTAATTTTCCGACCGACGTGTGGTGCGTGCGACACAAAATTCCAAAATGACGGTAACAATATTAGTAATATTATATTACTATGACGTGCAGAAGTTCGTAGAAAAAACTTTCTTTCCGACAACAAAACGAGAAAAAAAGAATGTTTTATTTTTTATCAAAGAACGCGGATGGACAGGAAAAAAAAAATTCATTGCCGAGGGAATTCGAATTAGTTTGCTCGGTCTATGATCAATGAAAGACAACAAACCGTATTTGCTCGACTGCAGCAATATTATTGTCGTCTCCGAAATCCTTTTTCTTTTCTTTTTTCTTTTTTTTTTTTTTATTGTTGCCGTCGTACATTTTATTTTATTAACGTTTCGCGTTTGTGCTGTTTGTCTGCAGATTCATTTGGAACCCGCAGACACAGGACAATCGAGGGGGACACTATCGCAGGCGGGGTCGCGCAGCGAAAAATAATTGGATCTGGTTTCCTTCATTATGCAATGTTCTTTTATGTATACAGTATTCCTTATTATAAAAATAGAATAAAAATAAAAATGAAATCCTGTAATTTTCGGTGGCAGGGACGGAATGGCCGCCGTACGACCTCTCGTTATGAAGAAAATTGTGTCGTAGACACGTTAACTACACTTCGGAGGCCTGAAGAGGACGCGAAGTAAATGATAACAGAACGTAACGATTAAAAAAAAAAATACACACACACACACACATATATATATATAAGTTCGTGACGCGCGTTTTAATTCTTATAAGCTTATCAGTATACATGAATTTTGGGTTTTTTTTTTTTTTCGAGCAAGTGAAATCGCACCTTTGTAAATTATATTATTACTCAATCATTTAATCATATTCCGCAGTGGGAGGTCGTGGTCTATATTGTTGAGACATGTAATTATACTCAGATTATTCGTATTAGTATCTAATATTTTTATCTTTACATATATCTCCCCATATATGATTATTAGTTAATATTAAGATCGATCGTTAATATTAGGCGGTTTTGTAAATGACGATTTTATAATATTTCATTAACAATATTACAATTTTATGAATTATAATTAAACATTAACTCTATAGTCTATGTGATGACTCTAATAGTGAAACTTATGTTCCACTATTACAACAGATATAATAAATGCGTGCATACGGTGCTTATTACAATATAAAAACAACGTGTTGCTGCAATTAATTTCTTTATTTCGAGCGAAAGACACATTAAATATTTATTACACGGCCGTGGAAAAAATCGAATTCTGGTTTCAATACGTGTTCATACGTTTTACTGTTCATTTTTTTTTTTTTTTGCGATGGTCCTGTAAGTCTATATATTTTTTAATATATCTCGACTAAGACTCACGATTGCATATGACATGTGCGCATTACGCATGTATGTACTTCATAATATTATTATAATTCCTTACGTTTGTAGGACTTGAAACACAATGATGCGATACGTCTCCAGATTACGAGTTACGACTGACAATATTTGCAGCCAAGATAGAGTAATACTAAGGATAAAGGATTTCACGTAGCGCGCACATAATGTTTTCTAGAGTTATATTATTATGACAACGCACGACAATATTATAATAAATCGTAATATCACGTATTTTCGCGAAATCATTTTTTTCTTCCTGTATTTTACGATTTGACGAGTCCTATTACTGCAGTATTTGCAAAACGTTATGGCGCAAATCCCGATTCCACTCGTGGTATTATTGTTATCTACGCCGTTCTATTCGCTGCGTTGATCTTATACGACGTGGTGCGAATGATTTACAAAGCCATAATATTTTTGATTAAAAAAGTTATGTTTCGAAACGCAAATAATACAAAATCAGAACGTCACACTCAACTTGTATCGTTTAAAATATCTCGAGTTTTGTAATGTGTTTTCGTTATCTTTACCAAACATATAACTATGTGAACAGTGGCCCTATTCTGACTTTTCAAAAATATTACGAAACTGAAATATTAAAATTATTGTAAATACGGCAAATTAAATAATGTTTACTCAGAATTCAAATTTTGAAATAATGCATAAAATATTTATCGATTGTAAAATAATATGGAGTGCACTTTGCATGATTATACTTGATATTACGAAGGTTTGTAAATATAGGTATCGAATTTCCAGCTTATATTAAATATGTACAGTTATTCATAAAGCTCTTATATTGTTATATTGAAATTAATAATTGCAAACTCATTCCATCTACTTAGTAAACTCCGAGGTACACTTTCATTTTTGAAATGCAGACAACCCTTATTTTATTGATTTCACAATGTTTATAGTTTTCTCGGTCAAAAACGAATATTATAATACGTTAAATAAATAATATAAATTTATTATAATACCAGATGTTTTCTAGGTAAAAAAAATACCAAATATGTAGTGAAATGCTGTATAAAATATATAATATATCGATGCGTATAAATCCTAACTCAAGATACAATTTTCAATGTCGATTATTCAATACAATAATTACGTTTTTGTTAAATAAATGCATTTTAAACAACATTAAAATAAGATTCACGTCGGTAAAAGATCAACGTATTACCTTTGACGAGATTCAATCGAAAAACGGAAAAATTAAAATAATTGTGGGTATTATCTTTGAATTAATTCTGACCGTCGGTTTTTGACGAAAAATGTACATATCATAAAAATATCCTTTGATAATACAATTCTACAACAATTATTAATCTATCAATAAAAATAAAATTATATAATCGCGTTCATTGAAGTGACCTACATGCCTAGTGCCTACTACTCCTTGGTAGAATACTACTCTTAAACAATAAATCATTTCCCTCATTAGATCTTATTGTAAAATATCAATAGTTTGATTTTAAAATCTTAACCTAAAAATTATATCTGTAAAATTAAACACAGACAATAATATTATAATATACGAAATCATACTCGTAACGTCACGTCATTGGTGGCGTTATAACAAGGAATTTTTCAAGCATACAATATTATTAAATACTTATATAAAATATTCAAATAAATTTGAATACATTAGTACGTTTATAATACGTATCGACATGCCATACAATGTTTACTATTAAATTAGATACTCGTTTTAAAATGCATGAAATTGTTTACACTTCATACTTAAAATAATGTTTTTGTTTTTAAGATCGAGTTTAATTTATGTATATTCCGCTCTGTTCATCGATTAACGAATATATTTTTAGCACAATTCAGTATTTACATACATTTCAACTATAACAATAACACTTGTGACCTAGGTATTGGTTTTGTATTTTGAACGACGACGAATAATCTCGTATCTATTTCAAATAGTATTCGATTAAATACGAATCTACTGTCTTTTACTGTATAATACATTATGTCTAATAATACCGCAGTTTTTGAAATATATTTTTATTATTAATTATTATTACGGTTTTTAAACGTCGATAGAATAATTTACTGTAATAATAATAATAACTTAATTATAAATTATTATTGTATTGGTTGTTTTCTTGCATCTCTACTGATAAAAATAAAACGATTTCATTATTTTTATCATGATAAGAGATAATTTAATAATTATTGTAATAACTATTATGACGATTTTGTTTAAATATAACTTTTTTTTCATTCCGTAGGGTATCGGAAGCCTGTTCAGTGCTTTGAAGGTTGTCCGGTTGTTACGACTGGGCAGGGTCGTTCGAAAACTGGACAGGTACTTGGAATACGGCGCTGCAATGTTGATACTGCTGCTGTGCTTTTACATGCTGGTGGCGCATTGGCTGGCATGTATTTGGTATTCCATAGGTGAGCAATCAAACACGATTTCTTCAATACTATATCGTTTATTACCGTTTGATATGACTTTTTAACATGACATTTTTTACATTACGTTATTGCAATAACGTTTGCATTCTATTATTTTTAATACTATGTAATGACAAAATAATAACTACTAAAAAGGATATTAAAATATATTATCGTTTTTAAAAACATTTTTACTAAATATAATATGGAAAAAAAGTCATACGTTTATCATACGCTCTCTCTCTTACACACATACCCTTACACACGAAATAATTTAAGAATAATATGTAACCAGGACGGTCCGACGCCGAGAACGGATATCAATACTCATGGCTGTGGAAGCTGGCAAACATCACACAGTACCCGTACTCGTACATAATGTCGGAACACGCCAACTCAACGGAACTAGTGCATGGTCCGCCACGAAAGACCATGTACGTGACCGCGCTTTATTTCACCATGTCGTGCATGACGAGCGTCGGTTTCGGGAACGTTGCCTCAGAGACCGACAACGAGAAGATCTTCACCATATGCATGATGGTCATTGCGTGTAAGTACAACATTAACCAATATTTATTATTAAATATATAAAGTATATTATCAACCATCCCCTAGCGCGATACCACTCGTACGACTATTTCGAAACGGTTAAAATACTATCATAAAATCGTGATCGTAAAAATAAAAATAAAAATTTCGTACGATAACTGCGACTGATATAATGTCACGCGCTGTACGATTAACGACAGTCTAGCTATGTATTATCGTATAATACGAATACTATGATATTTTTAATAACCACTTTTACACGAAAGCGTTTTAAATTCTTCAAAATAATTGAATACTTTTATATTACCTATGTGTATACTATTATTATTATATGTATATAGCTTGTTGCTCATATAAACGTATTTAATATTTTACGATTTCAGTTTTAGTTTGTTTCGTTTCTAAATAATATAATATGTTGTTCATGAAATAACTGTTGATTAAAACAATAAAATAACTCGTTTTTAAGTTCATTGTTGATATATATATATATATATATATATATGCATATAAAATTAAAAAATTGACGAATCGTGCAAAATAATAAATTATGAACTGTTCAAAAAATTTGTTTTTTGAAACGTAATTTCTGAATGTTAGAGTTATATTGTATACATTTAGTTTGTTTAAATATTTAAAGATTAAGTACCGAATATTATATAGGTATAGTGTTGATGATTTCTATACTTATTACTATTTACAACACGAGAAACTTGTCCGTAAAATTAATATCACTTATCGATTTCATAAGCATGCACTGAACTCGACAACAAGTAAAAAATATGTTATTGACAAGATCAAGTTAAACTATTATAGTGCGTTATTATCAATTTTATTCTAAACACAATACAATATTATTATTCTATGTATAGCATATTATGATATAATATTAAAATGTATTTAATAAATCATATTTGCAGCGCTGTTGTACGCTACGATTTTCGGTCACGTCACCACCATCATACAGCAAATGACTTCGGCCACGGCTAAGTACCACGACATGTTAAACAATGTCAGAGAATTCATGAAGCTGCATGAAGTGCCGAAAGCGCTGTCCGAGAGGGTCATGGACTACGTGGTGTCCACGTGGGCAATGACCCGGGGCTTGGACACGGATAAAGTACGGCTTACGAAAATTATTACTTATGCGTGTTCCCTTTTGGGTAATGAAGGGAGCTATACTTTGTTTCGGATACTCAAAGGATTAAATAGAATTAATAACTGACCTTAATTAAATCACTCCAACGTATATGTGTCATTGATAATATATGATAATATTATTATGATCGCCAAAATATTATACCGGTCGTAATTGGAAAATTTAATTTTAAAACTTTTAACTACATAATTATATTTTAGGACCACCCGCAGGCTTTATTATATTATAAACCCGTTGATTACCTACCTAAAGTATTGCAGTGTGGGTCACTATCGTAGGGTTTGTTATATTAGTGCTGTGGTACCATTTAAAACAAAATAAATGACAAATAACTGTATTTTAAAAATGGTTTTCATCAGATGCAGTCTAGATCACAAAAGGTTTCTTTCTACACACAGCTTACCTAACAACTGACTATGGCAAGATTTAAAATTATTATTTTTAGAACTCATTTTGGTGAAACTTACAAAGAGAAAATTCTAAATTTGGTGAAGTCAATCGATGAAAACTACTTCATAGTAAAAATAATAATAATAATATAATGCATATCTTTATTCTTATCCAAAATCAGTACAGCACATAAAATTAATTTAAAAAAACAAAATCATATAATCGTAGAAAATAAAGCCCGAGTTTTTTCATATGTGTAAGAAATAATTTATCTAACTATAAGTAATAAAATTACATTAAATTTAATTAATTTAGATTTCGAAAGTTAAAAAATAAAATGAACATCGTACAAATTGAGAGAGTTTAACATAGGTACTTAAAAAAAAACGAAAATGTATTGCTAAATAAACTTGAATTTATATTTAATTTCAAACATTTAAAACGTTTAAAACCTCCATGTATATAACTTTTTAATCCAAAAGTTTTATGTGATACAGGCATATTTAAATTAATATAACTTTTAGACCGAATACAACAATAATTATAAGTTGGTATAAATTGTTAAAATTACCATTAAATAAACATTTAAAATAATTAAACTTAGTAAACCATTTATATATCTGACGTTTAAAATAAACGCCGTATAAATATACACATTTGACAGACAATCACCTCTTAAATTCCCTTAATATAATATTATACCGTTTTTTTCATAAGAATATCGTTTTTAGCTGGTAATCTACTTGAAATTTGTAAGACACTATTTAATCACATTTGATGAAGTTATCTGTTACTACGGTATCAATATACATAACTATAATAACAAATTAATTGATAAACTTTCTTTATTATAAAAAGTTTGTAATTTTTTTGTTTTTCTGAATTGAATAATATGTCCAATGCCCATGTTACCAAAAAAAAAAAAAATAATAATAATAATAATAATAATGAATAAAGAATAACTCAATAAACTGATATGACTTGTAAAAAGTGTTAAATACAAAAATAATTTTTGATATAACATTTTAGATAATAACAAACTCTAGAGATTATTGTATCAATTAAGGAACGAAATCTCTTACTATATTATATAACCATAATTATTTCTTGCACTCAAAATACACTCATCAAAAATAAACATCCCATTATAGAACATTTATTTTCTATATAAACCACTAAAAAAACCAAACATAATTTACAACTATTAGCAATATTGGTCTTTACAATAATTAATGAATTAGGTAAAATATTTATGAATTTGCTACATATGAATTTTTTACACTGGAGTTTTCTTAAAACATAATTCCTGTTTTTGAGTCAAATATTTGTACGAAATGCTATAATATAAAAATATAATTTACAAATCAACTTCTAAATAAACCTAACCTGCAGGTGGTTAGGATGAATATTTCCAATGTGGTTGAACAAAGTAGATAGGATTATCGTAGTATTTTATTACTGATGCGGAGTGGAGTCCAAGTGGCCCGACGCCCAAATAATTTGGCTCCCGAACGGCATCGTGGTCGTATTATTCCCAGATACAAAACAGTAGTGATTAATATAAAATGTAATCGTCGCGATCGCATTATTATCGTTTTTATGTTATTATTGTTTTAATGAGTATAATATTGTTGTTGTTATCGTGTCTTCTTCCGATAGGTGTTGAATTATTGTCCGAAAGACATGAAGGCGGACATATGTGTTCATCTAAACCGAAAAGTGTTCAACGAGCACCCGGCGTTCCGGTTGGCCAGCGACGGGTGCTTACGCGCTCTGGCCATGCATTTCACAATGAGCCACTCGGCACCCGGTGACCTGCTCTTCCACACCGGCGAGTCCATCGACTCACTGTGTTTCATCGTAACTGGCTCGCTAGAAGTTATACAAGACGACGAAGTGGTCGCTATTTTAGGTTGGTGTCATGATAAACAATAAATCATGTTTGATACGACAAACTATACTATACAATTAAAGAACAATTTGTAAAACTAATAGCTCAATAAAATGTATTGAGATAGAAAAAAATAGTATAATATAGATATAATAATTGGTTTCATTCGATTTTGTCGAAATTGTACTTAAAAGGTCATCGGTTCAGTAATTTTATTTAAAAGTCACTATCATTGTATTTTAATACTGTATTTCGTTTTTCGTTCGTAAAGTGTTTGCATTAAACCATAACGAGTTCATGTACGGTCCAAGACGTTAAAATATTATGTTCTTGTCAACAATGAAGCAAGTTTAATGGACGCATTTTCATGCTAAAAAAAAATTTAAAAACGAGTAGATCTAATATATAATTATTCTTGGGTTTAGGTAAGGGCGACGTGTTCGGTGATTCGTTTTGGAAAGACACGGCGTTAGGACAATCTGCAGCAAACGTCCGTGCTCTCACCTATTGCGACTTACATACCATCAAGCGTGACCGGCTGCTAGAAGTGTTGGATTTCTATCAGGCATTTGCGAACTCATTTTCGCGGAACCTCATACTGACTTACAACCTCCGGCATCGAGTACGTATTTGGTTGTGATGAAACCTATTGCTATGTTATTGACCATCCATCTTAAATATTAATTTAATTTTTTCTTTGCCCCGTTTCAGTTAATATTCAGGAAAGTTGCGGATGTTCGCCGGGAAAAGGAGCTGGCTGAAAAGCGGAAAAACGAACCACAATTGGACGAACAGCGGGATCAACTGGTCAGGAAAATATTTACAAAGTTTCGGAAAGATCGAGCTCCCAGTCAGGTCCTCGGAATGCAACAGGGTGCAGCGGCGGCGGCAGGAACGCCTGCGCTAACGGCGGGTTCCGAGGACAGCAAGTCTGAGGCCGCCACCGGCGATGCTTCGGACGGTGTCGGCGGTGGACGTCCCAAAGTCTTACCACTTGTGCTCAGGCAACAGAGTGAAGACCCGCAACAAGCATCTTGTTCGTCGACGGGCCTGAGAACCGCAGCAGCGGGTATGGCGGCACCCAAAAAGGTATCTAAATGGGGTAAAGTCTTGGGTGGCGGCGGAAGTTCCGACTCGGCAGACGCATCGGTGGTGAGTGCGCAGAGCGCGCCTGCAAAGATCCGTGACTCACCTGGCCGGTCGGTTGGAAATGGTCACAAGGTGTTTCCGAAGCTGCAAAAAGTGCCGACCACCGCTGCCGAGCCGTTTGTTGGCGTAGGTGGAAGTCAACGACAGGAAACCATCGACGAGACGGACGAAAGGGTCGGTAGCAGTGTTAATGTTGGTGGTGCTACCGGTAGTGGTGGTGGTAGTGGTGCACCGGAACCGGAAGAAGAATCTTCGACTCCAGCACCACCACACCAATACCAGTTACAGCAGAACCAGGTCACAGCGGCGGATGCGCCGTCACCTCCACCGCCACCGTGTGCTGCGATGGTACTGCCACCACCGCCGGATCTGGACGTTTTGGCCAAGATCGAGGACCTCCGATCCGATCTCCGAGACGAGGTGCGGTCCATCAACCAACGACTAACGGCCATCGAGGATATGATGGTCCGGATCGTTGGAAAGTTGGATGCGCTGACCGTCGCCTCACCTGCCCCATCGCCGTCTCCAATCTCGTCACTACGGCCACCGGACACGCCGGAAGCAGGACGCCGGCCCGGGTGCAGGACAAAAAGCACAGACGATCTAAGCTCACCAGCCACACCCAAACTTCCACCGATGGTCCGGCGGCGGCGTAGCAAGTCCCGGACGCGGTCTTCGTCGTCTGCACTGCCACCTATGCGTCCGTTCAGCCCCAGAGATACGTCACCGCCGCCGTTTCCCCGGACTGATTCGCTCAAAAAGCCGTGCCCGCCTCGGCCCAACGACTTCCTGTAAGCACGCCGCACAAGCGGATTATTACCGACCACTGCAAAAAAAAAAAAAAAAATACTATTATCGCAATAATAATTATACTATTATGTGATAACGGTATTATAATTATTATTATTATTATTATTATTATTATATTTACGAAAAATCGATTGCGTTTGTACAATGATGATAGAAATATAAATATTTATATATTATATAATATATATATTACATTATAGTGTATTAAAATCGTGTACGACGTAAGATGTTTTTTTTTTTTTTTTTGTAATTGTTATGCGTGTGTATTTTGGTATATTTTTACGTTTTATTTTTTGTCTGTAATATTTTACGTACCCGAATAAATAAATAAAATAAAATATAATAATACAATTAGGAAAACGAACCTTCGCAGGGGAGAGAACTGAATTACGAAAGTATTGATAGGGAGCGCGGTATTTTAAGTATTACCTACGATGGTAATCGTCTAAAAGACAAACAAATGTCGTACGATTGAACAATATTTTATGTTCTATGTCACATCTTCTGTCGAATTTTCGTTTTTGGTGGACGGTGTTTGCTGTAATATTATTATTATTATCGCCGAGCGTAGCGCTTTCCAAATTTTTTTTTCTTATATAAAAATATACTCCCGTGACCGTTATCTCTCCTCCCCGAAGTCCCCTATGTGGTCATTGCAACTCTAGTCCTGTAAAAATAAAAAAATCGAGTCAAGTAAACTGAAATAAAGCAAAAAATCATTTAAAATATCGTGATGTTATTATTTATACTATACTCGGTCAGTTAATTTTCTAAATTACCATCGAAACAGACACTTCGTACCAAAACAGATTTTAAAAAAATAAATACTATTTTACGTTTCATTTTTGACAATACCCAAATTTCTCTAATAGTTTGGATAATTATTTTCATAAGTTTGATCTAAACTACTTTCTAATAACACATATTATTATTTCGAACAATGTTAAGAATATTGAAATCACTAAACCATAGTAATTCGATTAATTATTGTAAATCTCGACTAATTTCGGACTAGAGCACAATTAGGGGCTTTCGTTTTTGAACGTGGTGCATTAAAATTATTTTATTTTATCTAATTATCATAATTAGTGTTATAATGAATTATTATAACCACTTACCAAACGTCTACTACCATCTAATTTAATTTAATGACTTTTATCTTAATTTAGTGCCTTCTTCAGTATATAAGATCAGATACTATTAAACAAATATTTTATAAGTAATTTGATAAACTTCTGGACTTAAGGTATCGTGTGATGTCGGTAATATAACGAAATAAATTACGTTTGATTGTAAATTTTCAAATTCATTAGAAAACGTCATAATCGGTTTGTATTTTCAATGATAATTAAACCGTGTGGCGTTATTTATACATTTAACGTTAAAGATATAAACCAATAATTGTTGACATATTTACAATTTTATAATAGTCAAAAGTACACCAAAACGGTCTACGATGCACAATGATTAAAAATAAGAAACAAAAATATCCACGATAAAATAGTATGCAATCGAAACGAAAATGATAAAACCAACAATAAGTTGCTCGCAACGTCTTTCCAAACAAACCAATCAGCGTAAACAATTTCAAATGCATTTTTAATAATCATATTCGCATGGGCTTGTACTGGTATCTCAGAGGGAATGTAATGATTTTTTTTTCGCGCTCAGACTATCTAACGGGATGTCTTTTTTGCGGTGTACAAACTAAAAAAAAAAAAAAAAAGCGAACGGCTATTCGCGGTCGGTATTCCACACCGAAAGTCGGTCGTTCGTAAACAATATTAAAAACAAATAAAAACGACGGTAATATTGTGTTTTTAACTATACAGACAATAACTGTGCACTGAGATTGGCGATGGACCACGTGCTCGTATACCAACGCTAATTGACTAAATTGATTATAACTTTGTGGGCTGTGCAAATTTTGGTCTGTTATACGCACCGAATTTTTTAGATGTAAAATAACATTAACTCACAAAATCACACACTGTCGTGTAGGGATAATTTGAAAAAGTGCCTTCCGCATGTATCCCGTCGCGGGTAAAAATGAAAAATAAATCGAAATTGTATCGAAACATACAATTACCTAATAATATATTCTAATGTATACCTAGTAGGCGGTGTATAATAATAATGATAAACTAATATTAGAAGTACAAAAAAATGTTTTCTTTAAGACTTTTGTGACTTGCATACCTTACAATTTTGTAGGGTTTTAATAATATTTTAATTGTTTATATTTTGAACCTAATTTTTTATCGATTTTGGCACAACAAATTCTTTCGTCTGTAAAATGTGACTTTTTATTATTAATACAACAATAATATTATTGTAAACAATTTTCTTATAGGTAAATTCAACGCACGTGTAACATTTTAATAATGCACTTTTATTTTAGTAAAAAATATTTTCAAAAAAATCAAAAAAAAAAAAATCAATTAAAAACCATAAATTTACAAATATTTTTAAAATTTTATTTAAACATTGCCTTTTGTTGTTGTTGTTATTGTTGTTTTTTCTTCTTTATTAATTTCTTTAATTTTTTACATAAGCAATAAGTTAAGTTTGATAATTTCAACACGTTATATAACATTTCGTTCTTCTCAATTCATATTGTTTATTTATTTCGCGTATAGATTTATTGTTAAATATTTTGATTTGTTTACGATTGTGACATGTACGAGTAATACTGTGTGGTTCACATAAATGTATATAATATAGTGTCGTCAGATTTGTAGTTTTTTTATTATTATTATTATTTATTATTTATTGATTATTTAGCCGTCTTCAAAAAAAAAAAAAAATTATAACTACATAATATAATAGCTCAAAATGTAATGTTTATTGTCCTTTGTTCGGTTTAATTATTAATACGGTCACTATATATTATACTTTACACACATAGTATTTTATTTTCATTTTTTTTTTTTTTTTTTTACATTCCTGCACCATTTCGTGCTCAAGATTAGATGATTATGATTTCTATTCCAAATCGAATATCGCTGCCTTTTACCGGAGTGTTTTGTTATATTATTATTGTGATATTGATAACGGTAATTATAATGTTGTAGACTGTTTTTTTTTCTTCTTGATTATGTTTAAAAATATATTTTGTGACTTCCACAATATGATGTATGATATTATATAGTAATATTATGTTTAAATAGTACGTAAGTCATTGATTTTGTTCTGTTTTACGTCATTTGTTTCGTTTCGTCTTTGATTGTAGCGTAGTATCAAGTGATTTTATTCTATTTGATTAAATTTATTTTCTATACGATTTTATTTCACTTTGTAAATAATAGGCACGGATTAGAAAAGAAAAAAAAAACAAATGTATTGTAAATTTAGTGCTCGTGTATAAAATGTGATTCAAATTTTCGCTGTGCAAATCAAATTAATTAACATTGTTTCTGAAAAAAAAAATGTGTACTGATTTTTGCATGCGTCCCATCTGGTTAATTTTCTTAGATATTCGTCAAATTTATTTTAATCTCCCAATAATAATTACCTACTAATATACATTTAACAACTAAATAAAGTCATGTTGGACGAGTGAACTCATAAGTTCCAACATCACGTAACGAACAATGTAACGTTATTGCATCAGGATTCTTGAGAAACATTTTTGTGTCATTATCATCTCCTTTGTAGGTTTGTGCAGCGCTTCCTAAAATTTTAAAAAAACGTTCTTTAAATATCATAATGGGTATAATATTTTTAATTTAAATAATATCTACACAGATAAAAAAAAAAAACTTTTGAATATCTCTACACGTACTTATACCTATAAATATACCTTTTCAGTCGAGAGTACGGATTTTTTGATCACTAATAAGTATCAAAATATGCCATATAATAATATGCAGTTAAAATAATGAAAATATGCAAGAAAAAACGTTTTCCCATATAAACTAAAGTAATAAAATACACAATTTATATTTGATTTACAAATTTGACAACTTATAATAATTAATATACTAAGTATTGTATATGTTACTGTGAAAGTTCGTAATTTATGACTGCTAACAGTCACCGGTTAGTGTCGTACACCAAATTTTAGCATATTTGTACTGTTAGTAAATATTCACTAGTGAATGTCGACATTTATACAAAACTATTGGTGAATGCTAGTAATAGGTATTCCAATATTATTTAATCTAACTTGGGGATTACGGGAGAGCCACAATAATAAATTATTATTAATAATACTTTAGATCATACACTATGGATGTAGCCATCTAGCTATTTCTTGACTGTCTGTGCGTTATTCTGATGGGTACATTCGTTTTATTATCAGTGATTTACGCATATACGCAGTAATAACCAAGGACCTAGCTTTTTCGACCATTTTAGCAGCATCGAATCTATTACACGGGCATATACATTCATAGTATATAATATGATCATAATACACCATAATACAGTATCACATTATACTAGATAGTACCTATGCAGTATATAAGGTATATTGTACGAGTTGATAATTTTGATAAAATGTTTAATTACCACACCATACTACTCTTACTGTATTTGGATAACCTCCATGTTACACTGTCTTGCTATCATTTAGTACCGGTAGAAGATTTGATTTGTCGTCTGCACCCCTCCCGGGGAGGAGCAATATTCTTTTGGTCCGAAAGTTCACTCTGAACTTCTATGCAGATTTGCGAAAGAAATTATTATTTAGCTATTATGATGTCTAGACTCTAGGGGAGGCCATGGCCATGTCGACGTCTTATAAATTTATAAATGCTGTGCCTGTTTTAGTATAATACTGTCATTCAACGTAGTTATATATTTTATTGTATACCTGACCTAATCAGTTACGAGCAGAAACCAGTCTTCAATATGTAAAGAAAATTTAGTATCAATCACTGATGTATACAAAGGGGTCAATAAATTTCGTTGGCAAGCGTCTGCGTACAATTTATCAATTGGTGGATAAGGGCATACGCGATGTAATTGTAAAATAAAGTGCACCAAAAAAAGCGTGGTTGCAAAAATATTGGTCGTATAATAACTGGAATAATTTTTAAAAAATATTAATTTGTTGTACAGTAAAATAATCATTAGTCATAATTTAAAAAACGATAAGAATGTGTATAATATTATTTAATAATTTTTTGATTTAATCAAACACATGTTGTTTTTATCTTATATTGTATTATAATAATATGTGCGAAAACTTCAGCATTAACTAAAACCATGTTATGTATGTCAATATTGACCGAAATTCTGTTGTAAAAGTCAACATCTACTAGTAAATGTACTTATATATTATTTTAATTTTTCAACATTCGAAATTGATTAAGTGTATGTAGATATTCACCAGGTGACATTGCGGACATTCTCAGTGACACATACCTTTCTTAATGAAAAAAAAAAATAATTTTTTGATTAATAAATAATTATAATATAAAAATAAATATTATTATTATTATTTATAATAATAAAAATAATAATAAATTTATAATATTTATAATAAATAATTTTATTTATATTTGAAATGAATAATCATATTATGCGTTTCCAGTTTTTCTTCAGAGAACCTGTGACCTTTATCTATTAACATATTCTTAAATACTAAGAACGATCGTTGAACGTCAACTGAAGTTGTTATATTTGAATATATTTGGAGCGACTAAGTATTATATGGGGTTTTGGTAAATATAAAAATTATATTTATCATATTTATATTACTATTTAGTGCCTACAAAATGTATTTTTGATTTTTCTATTTGACTTACTTTTTTAAAGTTTTGCTTCAATATGGAATACATTTTGCATTTTATAAAAATATGCAATAACCATAATACATGCAAAGATAAACAAAAATATTTTCACCATTAGTTTCAAACCATCATGATTATTAAAGATTACTACGGAAATTCAAAAATACGAAAAGGAAAAAAAATATGTAATTACAATAAATTACATAGAAATCCGTGGTCGGCTCATCACGGATTAATAGGTATATCTATTGTCAGTATTTTCACATTTCCAAACTGCACACGATTTACGATGGTAAAATAGTAGTTCGTTTTTAATTGGCTGCGCTTACATGCAGCTCCGCTATAACGTTGTTCACTGTTTAATATGAACGACACTATAAACTGTCGATTGATTTAATTGTTTTTTTTACTTAAATATTCGATGACATATCACTCAATGCGCAACTCGTTCAAGTAAATGGTTACAATACAAAAGCGCTCAAAAGTTTAAAATTGTTGTTTATTATTGGTTTTATAAATATTATATAATATACCTAATAAGTGAAAATATATAATATTATTTACAAGAGTAACATAATACACAGAATAAAAAAATGACGGTCAATGACAGCCGAGAATTATTTTAATATCAGTATTTCAAATTCAAACGATTTAATGTTTATATTAGTATATAATTTACTTTGTTTAAAAAAAAAAACCAACACACATTTCATCACATTCATAATTATGTTTTATTTTTATTGTTTTTTTTTTTTTTTTTAATCGAGAAAATTGTACAATCTTTAAAACAATTATTTACCATAAGCACAAGTGATTAAAGAGTTAACATAGAAAAGACAAAATATCAAAGTTACAGATCGTATTAAGTTAAATGAAATTACGATTATTTACATTAATTCAGACAGGGGGCTTGAGTGAAGAGGCCATCCAATGATGGTACTTCATGACATGTAGCGGTGGGGGTTAGTCTATTAGTGTATCGCGACACCGTGTTCGTTTTTGACGCCGCCTTCTGGGGTCACCGGGAATATCGGGCACATATAGTTCTGAAATTAAGGGGTTGCGGTGGTTGCGGAGATCGGAGTGCATGCGTTTGTAGAAAACCTTGGCGACGTTTTTAACCGTTTGGATAGATAGGTCTTTGTGGAAAGTGTCGTTGGATGCATAGTATGGAGCTTTAGTTGTTTGTCGCAGACATCTTTTTTTTTTTTTACTTTTTTATTATTTAATTAAAAAATACGTTATATATTAACATAAACATATTATATATAGATATTTTTTTTTGTTTACCGTCGTAGAATGTATTTATATTAACACGATAGTATTAACATTTATTTTGCAGTCTTGGATAATGGTCAGATTAAGTAAAATAATGTAATTTTGTTGTGCTCTTTCTGGTCGTTAAATCTCTGGGTAACAAGACAATCATGTGCGCAAACTAGTAGTATATAATATTAAGATTTTGCACCGCGATAGAATGATACGCCTCCCGTTTTTTGGCATAATGGAGTGACCTTATCGCAGTTAAGAGCCGTCCATAATAAAGGTAAAATACCCGCAGGAGAAATAATATGATATACATCATATTTTTGTACTGCGCATTATTAGTGTAAATACTGTAAATACATTTTGGGGTGACATTCATTTACATACATAATATAAATCGCAAATTAAAAATTGTTATTGAAGATTGGATCTTTGTGTAGTAAACGCTTAAAATACATGCTAATACACCTCTGGTATGTGCAAAAATGTGAAAAATTAAAATTAAATGAATTCTATCAAACATTTAATAGTTTTTGTATAAACATTGATCACAAATAATATAGTTCGTTATTTTACAAATCAATTGTTTAATATTGTTATAGTTTAGTACCGAAATTCTTAACTGTTTCATTACTCTGACTTCAACTTTAAAATTGTATCATTTATTATTTATTTATATCAATAATGACCATACGAATAGCATATTGGTATTAATAACTTTATCAATAGCTTATTTACGAAAAATAAAACAATGATTACAAAATTGTAATGTTCTTTTGATAAATACTATGTTATATTATTTTTTTATCAAACGTGTATCAAAAACCCTGAATATGCAATTATTATATACTAATATGTATTTTGATTTAAATTTATGTTTATGTTTAATTTATTATGATCTGAATCGTAGACACAAGACAGAACTATAGCAATGTCTAAAGGAGAAATCGATATTATTTATTATTATATTAAAAATCTAGCTATAGCCTTTACTGTTTACAATATTTTTGTCTTCAATAGACATACACATAATACGCACAAAATTAAATTAAATTTACAAAATCGTATTAAAATGTACATATATCTCGTACACTTCTAAGTTTTATAATTTATTTTACCTACAGCGGAAGTCTGTATCATAATCGAGTATCGATCGTATGTTTATTACAACTTTGTTATTTGTATTATATCTATATCATATGACCTACATTATTAAGTTCTATGTCCAACGAGAATATTATAGTGTTGTAATACATTACAAAGGTAATACATATAAATAGACAAAAATTTGTATTTTTATCATAAAAAATGTATTGTGTAATTGCAAAAACCACTAAACGCGCAATCGACTGCACAATAAGACTTTGATTAAATCAATCTACTCGTTTGTCGGAATGTTTAACTTGTTATTTAGTTAGGTTCTACATAAGTGAAAACAAATTTCTCACAACATTTTCAAATTGGTGGGAAGAGAGCGTTTAACTCCCATATAACCACTACCACCACCACCACGTGCGTTACGTGCTCGATGCATAGAGTTTCACGGCCGCGACACCGGACACCTCTGGACTTACATAGCTAGCCCTGTTTTGATTTCACAATGTACCTATGTCGGTTATTGTCATTTTTTCTTTTAGACAGTGTGCCGCAACTATTAATGTATTTCTTTTCGGCTTGTGTTACGACCATAATACTACTTTCCACATTAGATGACTCGTTCAATCAGTGGCGGTTTTGGGGGCGAGGCAAGTGAGGCGGCGCCTCATCTAAAATTTTGTGGTAAATATAAAATAATTCTCAAAATGTGAACTTCTTGGTTCACTAATAGAACATATTTCGTTAATAGTTTTTAACGTATTTATGAGTTTGTTTGAGAAAAAATGCTTCTTCGTTTCACTTTAATTTGAATTATTATTTATTATTTTATTGTACCTATCATTTCGTGTATATTATCAAAAATATCGATAAGCCGATAAGAAACGCACGAAACAATTATATAGTACGTGAACGACGGTATTTCAGCGTATTTCAAATGACGTCGGAGAGGCACCGTTTTACGCCGCCTCTGATTTTGTACTTGTGTACACAAATTACACACACCACGCGTATGCACGTGACTGGTTAATTTAAGTAGAACTACGCATGCGCAATAATCATAGTGAGGCACGTTTTGTCATCGCCTCTGCGTACTGAAAATAGATTTACTATTATGGTCGGTGTCAACCCGCAGCCACGGCTAATGGTACTGCGGCGGTGCGGCACGTTCAACAAAAAAATAAACAATCAATTGTTATTGTTGTAATACATATGTGTATGTCACTATACGTAATTAAAATTGTATTGTATCATAGCTATTCTTATATTTTTGAATTCCATTCTTACTGTTTAATTTTTGTTATGATAGTGGGGGAGGGGGGGGGGGTTATACATAATTCGCCTCACTAAAAAAATACAACCGAAACCGCCACCGCGTTCAATCATACACGCCATTGTTCAATGCGATCTGCAGTGTATCGCGTGAACCACTATACGTATTGTGATCGTAACGTACACTGTATTGTCTATACTTTGTTTTGATGTCGGTATTATATATGTCGCATGGTGCGCTTGCAGAAAGCATGCGATTTCTTCGTTGCGAGACGGCGACAATCCAATTCGATAAGTCAATACGACAGAACAGTGGTCGTGTAAGCTTTGGGCTTTACGTCGATTCGGTCGGGGCACTGCGCAGCGGCGGCGAGGTCCGTGGACAATACGGTTCTATCAAATTACGACGACGTACATATTCTTTTTTCCGAAAAAACCGCGTCTGTACTTGTGAAAGGTACCTATGCAAGACGTTGCGGCCGCGGATACGCGTTCCCGCCGTATGCATTCGCCTAGCACAATAATATATTACCTATACATTAGGTGTTTCCGTATCGGACGCGGAGGGCGGTATTTGCCGATTTTCGGTTTTCTAACATTACAGCAGTCAGAAGTCTATCGACGTTTAATAACATACAAATCATCATGCTGTTTCGGTCGGTGTAAGTTGTCTGACCGTACGATGTCGAATCGCGTATCATAACAATACGACTCGACGACGGTTGACTAGCGTGCTGTCAAAGGATATACTACTCGAGCGAGTTATATGATATTCTATAAATGCGTTTAAATTGTTTGGGCCCAACGTTCGGCGGCGCTTGACGGAGACTGAAGAGGTTGTTGACAACGATAATGGGCATGTGTAGTTTACGGACAATCACGAGAGCTGTAACGAAATCCGTCCGGGAAAGTCTACGACTGCGGTCGTATAGCGAAAAACCGGCGTACACGTCGCGACTGGCAACGGCGAGCGGACTGTTATTAAACGGAAATTCGATGATTTGCAGATAACGCCCAACGCCGATCGACAACAGTTGCCGGTGTTCGGCAAACGTTCGGAACAACAGCGTAGGGTTCGCGCTACGTTCTCGCCGCACGGCCGTCGTTTAAAACGGTAACCGTCCGCGGTATAAACAATAGCACGAGCTCGCGGTGACGTGATTCGACGATAAATGGTAAAATATCATATTACAAGGTGTGTGTGTGTGTGTGTGTGTGTGCGTGTGTGCGGGTATAATGCGCATCGTGCAGTATAGTTATACCACTAGTGTCGTTGTGTGTAAACGCTGTATTATTTAACTGTTGTGCTTATGCGCGAATACAGCGCGTGTGCATAATATTATTATGACATTATATGTATTGTTTGACGTGGCTTATGTGTGTCATTTCTGTAAGTGTGAAAATTGCGTTTCTTTAAATGTATTTGCGTACCGGGACGCCGTGGCCCACGCTATTCATTCGGCGAACAAATCTATTAAACGGACATTTTCGTACTGAGTGATCGTGACGTTTAAAGAATTCGAGTGATCATCCGCGAGACCGTTAAAATAATATTATACAAACCGTTCGTATAATCGGGATATTGTTACAACTTAAATTATTTTACGAATGGCTATGCTGTTGTCTGTGCGGCGTAATAGCATGACCCTACGTGTTACAATTGTGTTTTAATTTTATGAAATAATAAAATAACATTACATCAATGATAATAAGAGCATATCCAGAATGGGTGCTAGAACTCGAATCGTGAGAATAAAAATTAAAGCTTCTTAACTAGTAAAATAACCTAACTAATAAAAATACGTTGTGATTAGCTGTTGAATTAAAAAATTGTCTTGTCTATTATTAAATCTTTTGAAGACGCGAGAGTACTTCAATCTGATATATATATATATATATATATTATATTATATCAAATTGGTACACTCTGAATTCTCCTTCATTTTGTCATAAAATAAAAATAAATATAAAACGATGTAATTTAATCGTATGTGTGAATCTATTTCTTTCGAGTAGCAAATAAATTATATCCAATATAAAAATGTAAGACAATTTAAAGAATTTATCTTTTCAAACACATACATCTTTTACTGAAAGTAAAAAAAAAAAAAATGAGATTGGTAAATTTTATTAGACGTTCTTATAATGATTTTAAAAACGCTAGTGCTTTACTGTCTTTTTACTGCTTAAATGTTATAGATACATTCTAGAATATGCATCAATATTTTAGTTTCCTCATCTCAAAAATCATAATATCATGCCCGAAGGTGTTCAGAATCATTTCTTGCATTTTTATTATTTATTTCATCTGATATTCCTGGTCAGCACACTTTTTTTTATGAACCATTACCACCTTGTTCTTTAAATCTTTTCAAAAAAAATTTGACATGTATATTATATTTTTACATAAAGTATTATTTGATTTAATCGAATGCCTAAACTTGCTTAAACATTTTTTTCTAGTTTCAGTTACAGTCAATTTTTATATTCCGTGTATTCAGACAAATTATTCTGCCAATTTACCAATTTCACGAATAAAGCGTACATTCAATTATTTAACTTAATAAAAACACTAGTGCTTTACTGTCAGTATTTTAAATATTCTATTTTGATTTTACCGCGTATATTATTATATACATGAATAACAATAAAAAATATGTTAGAATCAAATAAATATAAAATAATATATGGCATCTAAATGATTTCACACCCTGAACATATTCTATTTAACTTATTCATCAGTAAAATACAGTTCATAGTAAAAAACTACGTTCGATAATAATTTGCTATGAACAATTCTATTCTCAGAATACAAAAATCCAATTTCTATGTTGTTCGATTATTATATGAATATAATATGATATAATATGTATAAATGTATTATAATAAACCTATCCTTATAAATGAGTTCTAGAAATATCAAATTTTATTTATTTTTTAGATTCTTAGCAGAGCGATGAATTTATTGATTTTATAATAATAAAATAATAATGTGTGTGTGTGTGTGTGAGTGTTTATTTTTATGTATACATATCCAGTAAATAAGCGAAAAAAAAACTTCAAATTTAAATTTTTAGGGTGGTTTTGGATACAATATTAGATCTAGTTTGTATTTTATAGAAATCGAAGTGAAAATTCTTTGTATTTTTCAAAATAACAGGAAAAAAATAAGGAAAAGCAGGAATTATAACGCAAATCCAGTTTTTGACCAAGTCAATTTTATTTTTTTTGAAGTAATTTGAAAACGAAAATCCGTTAATATTTGATATTTTGATCAAATGTTTATATGATAATCTACTCGTAACTAATATAGTTTTAAAATTATTTTTTTAAGTTATTTATGGGCACTTGAAATTTGTTTTATTTTTTTTTTTTATGTATAAATATTGATAAAAAAATGTAATTAAAAATATTTAAAAGATATAAAAGCAATTTATTTATTGTATAAGTATTTTACAATACTCATTAATTAAAGTACAGCAATTTGCAAATTTTTTGGAATGTACAATTTTTATACGTAAAGCTTGAAAATCAAATCCAAATTAGTAATTTATTCTACTAACACCGTATAATCTAAAAAAATACATAGATGACATTTTTTTCTACAAGTATATTTCTTTATTTTTGGACAAAAGTATATATATAAATAAATATTTTCATTATTTTGTTCAATAACATTATTTGCAGGATCAGTCTTACTTATCTATATTAATATATTTTATATGCGTAATGATATTCACAAATGTAATGTTTTCCACAAAAAAATAATTCAATCTACTGTATTACTACTTAGTACTTACCAATAGTAAAATAAACTGCTTTACCTAATAGCAACAGTCATTTAAAACTAATACATAAAATATACATAGTGAAATAAGTTGATATACGTTCCTTGCTCAGTATTGTTTTTTTTTATACAATGATATATCATTCAAATCATAATAGTGACCGAATCGGTACAGCAGAACGGAACTGCGTCTTGTCTCGAACACCTTTTTATTTATTTATTAAAAGCAGATGACAGACAGGTTTTTGACAAAATAAATATAAAATAGAATATAAATATATATTTGCAAGTATAATTCCCTACGAAGGACCAAAGTAAAAATATAATATAATACTTTATGCAATTACTACATAGACTTAATTATTAATACAATTTAAGTACAATAAAATAAACAAAATTACCACTGTACATGACAAAGGGGTCTCTATTGTGGGTTTGTGGGTGTATTAAATTTGAATTAAATTATATTTAATCATGATATGTTTTTTGATATTGCTATTAAAGTAATTTATTTTTACTTCTAGTATTACTGTAGATGATACAATTTTTTCCAAAAATGTTGCATTTATTGTATTAATATTATTTAATTATTTTATTATATTATAATTATTTATGTATATATATAGCATATTGTATCAACTTATATAACTCAAAATTCAATAACAACTTTCTGTAAATATCATAAGACAGTATAAGTAAATTCATAGTACTTATAAATAGTTTATATTTTATTGACTATAGTAAAAATTATAACAATATAATATACGTAAAAGTGGTAAGTTCTAAGAATAATAGTTTTAAATCATAAAAAAATATTAAAAAATAACTATCACCGTTATTTACTTTTTAAACAAGTAATTTCGATCAAAATTTAATTTCTATTAATCTATCTATAAAAAATAATTGTGTTT
Source organism: Rhopalosiphum maidis (assembly GCF_003676215.2). NCBI lineage: Eukaryota > Metazoa > Arthropoda > Insecta > Hemiptera > Aphididae > Rhopalosiphum > Rhopalosiphum maidis. The sequence continues at coordinate 80,159,701 of NC_040878.1, read as the reverse complement.
ATATACTTTTATATTTTATGAGATCAGTATGAGCTACTTATGAAAAAAATTTGTATTAACTAATTTAAAACTTAGATTTAAAAAGAACAATTTTTAAGGATTTACAAATTATAAAATAATATGCATATTTTGAGATTTTGACAAATTGTATCAAAATTTTAACATTAAACGCTTATAAGTAAATATTGTAACTATAGATTTTCGCTATTTTTTAATTGATAAATTAACAACTTAATATGTGTATTAGTTTTTTAAGCATTTATACAAAACAAATGAGTTCAAATCGATATTCACTGGAGAAAGAGTTAAACTACCTACTAACTTACTAAAATTGAATATATTTCGTGTCAATAAATATCTTAAAAATAGTTAACAAAAAAAATTAAAAAAAATATTCTATAATGATAATATAATATAATTATTGAGTGAAAATTTTAAGTATATACATCGGTGTAAGAATAATGTATTGCAAATAAAATAATCAGTGTTGATATTTGTACATATTTATTATATTAGACGACTACCTATTTATCAATAAATTTAAATACTTTTTTTTTTTTTTTTTGTACGCGATACGCAGTAATGATATTTATTATTCGAGCTGGTCATAAATATGTAACGTACGACTTTTATGGAGTTTTAAATATTCTTATTTTAATCTTAAACAATTCGCTTGAAAATCTTGTAATTAAATAACTGCAGTACAAATTAATGCTTTACTGATTTTCTACAGTTTTCGTCGCACAAATAAAACATTAACTTTGGTAGAAATTTCACCATGTCATACTAATGAGTTTTACGCCACAGTTAACGATTTATATTCAAACTCGCAGTAATAGTTTTAATAGTGCGAAAAAAAACATTAGTCTTACGCTGTGGTTTAGATATTAATTATTTACAGAGTAATATAATACGTTCATGATGGCGGGGTTAAAAATTGTGTCCAGCTAGAAAATTATCACGAAAAAGTTTTAACGCAATTACATTTTTAGCACGATTATGATTTTGTCCTCTTTTTTTTGTTTTTTTTTTTTTTTTTTAATGACCGTCACGGGATCCGCATAGAATATAATATTATGTTATATTTAAATTTATTATTATCACTCGTATGAAATACAAATTCGTTTTAGCTTATAGATCGGTCGGATAAGTGGAGTGATTGACGCACTCTACTCCCTCAAATATCAAAAATGTTTCGTAAAACAAGTCACGCACGGACCTAGGATTTCTGGCAGTTTTCTCGATTTCCGTAAAATTTTAAAATAATATTTAATCATAAATCTGAACTCAAACTGATACTAATCTGTGTATGATCGTAACATGAAAAATACAAAACGTGTCATAACCATCAACTGGGGATAATGTTACAAGGAGTAAACGGATTTTCTAGGTCACAATCGCTCGTCATATCACCAAAACCAACGAAAAGTAACCGTGGTATTTTAATAAAATAAGAAAAATAAAGAGGTAAGTATAATATAAGAATTTTATTTTCATTTTCAGAGATGGAATTGTAAAAAAAAATGTGAATTAGATTTTTCACAAATCAAAAGTGGAAGCACGAAAAGTGAGCGCAGGTAAGACACAGCCTCACCGCGGTGTATTAAGAGGGAAGCAAATAAAAATAAAAGATGTAAAACTACATATTTCTCAATTTAATATTTCTTCAATTTCAGCGAACATTTATTGTTATATTTATAATGTTCCATAATTATTATGATTTTCAGTTTTCGTTGCGTATAGTTTATAAATTAATCATGGCGAATATAAATTAATAACATATGAAATCACAACTGACGACGACGTTAGTGGCCATCACATGTCGTGATATCAATATACTACGGTCTATTATCATTTGTCACAATGACTGGGCCGAAATTTATTATTTATTATATCCGTTAGTCGTAATATAAATAAATATATGTTAAGAGTCTAATGAGGTGAGTAAAAAAAATATTCCATCGAAAGTAAATGCTTATTATTTTAATTTTTCGATCAGTCAGTACGTTTTTGGTAAACGGAAAAAATATTTACAAAAGAAAATTCGAAATTCGAAGATTTATAAGTCTGATAGTATACTATAACATCATGTTGATCATTATCATGCTTTTAACTTAGTGTTTTATAATCACTTTTATTAAGCAATATCACATTTTATATTTTATAATCGTGTTTGTAATTAATACGCTAATAAGTTTTAAGAGTATTTTTGTCATCACTGATCACTGATACATCTCAACCGTGACTACAGTTAAAGTATATCCAATTTGAAATTGGAAAATAGAAAAAGTAGAAAAAAATAGAGAAAAAATATAAACATAAAAATAAAAATTGAACTATTTTTTCTAACTTTTATTTTTACTATTTTTTTAAAAAGTAACCAGTTTCTTAGAGGTTTTGGGGTACTTACAATTTCGCGATCACACGCAGATTTAAATTTTCCGATAATTTAGTTATCGATAATAATGTTTTTGTGAAAAAAAAAACATTTCAAGTGACTAATTTACGATTTTTAGGTAATTGTGTCTCTGAATTAAAAATAAATAAATAAAATATACTGTCATCTGATAATGCATATTGTATACTATCCACTTACTTTCGTCGTAGAATCAATGAAAAATAATTGTACCTACTTTATAAATTGTGCGTATAAAATGTTGTAATATGAAACCACTACGATTCAAAAAGCTTACTACGTGACATTAAAAAAAACCTCTTGCATAAGCTTTGTAAAAAACATTGCGCGAATACAAACTAATAAACACCCCCCCCCCGCGCGCCAGTACAGGGTGAGACACACGTGTTTTCACAAATATTTAATTCGCCTCAATTTTTTTTCAAAACGAATTCGATGTATAGCTCTGATAACGTTTTAAAATCTGTTACTGTGGATCATTATTATTGAAGATTTTTATTATTTTTTTTTTCTTTTCGGAAAACGTGCGTTCCGAACAATCGGGTTTCGGCGCACGGGAGGTTTGTTCGTGTCAACAACGATGCCTCGTACACGCGGCACGTACTTACGCGCGTTTGATTCGCAGTGGGGTAGGTCGTCCCGGTCCCTACACAACAATATCACATTATGTAGGCCGGCCGAAAATCCGCGGCGGCGTCGGCGACACGCGGAACCGCGTGCAGATTTCGTTAATCCCGTCGCGTCGCTCTGCCGTTGCCCGACGCCGACTACGACGCCGACGACTACCGCTCCGCCGGTGGCGGTACATCAGTTTCATCGGGACCGTACGCAGCTCGGTCGTGCCCGTCGCCGTCGCGCTCCCTCTCAACCCTCTCACGTCCTCGATCGCGATCGTCTACACAACATTCTCTCGCTATCGCGTTTTCGTCTCTCGATCACCCGCGCCGAATCGCTCTGCTTCCGCGTCCTCGGTCGGGATCATCACTCACATCCGGGGAGGGGCCGTCGCCCTTGATCGTCGTCCGGCGGCGTCGACTCAGGTGGTTCCTCTTCTCCGACAAGTGGACATCACCGGAAATACGCCCGTGAGGTCCCCATGTGACGTACGAAAAATAAATACCACTGGTCCGCGTTGAAATCTCCACATCGAGCCTAACCGCGATTTCAGTCCACTCGTCGCGACGAGACATAATATTATAAAACACCATCGCATATTCATCCGGTCGTCTTCGCGCCTACCGCACTACTAATCGCACTCACAAACCGCACTCCACTTCTGCCGCCGCCGATCCATGTAGTGTTGACGAGTGTGTTCGCAGTGTTCCGCGGCGCGATCTAATTATCCGTACCAATCAGTAAGTATTTTAACGACGTATATATTGTACAATAAGATAATATATAACGTTATGAACGCGCAAGGCCGTAACTGGAAATTAACTTCCGGGGTTAGGGGAGGAGGGGGCTTAAGCTAAAAAAAAATTGTTCTAATTTTATTCTAACACTTTATAGGTACACGAAAAAATTTCGGGGGGTTGAACCCCCCACAGGTACGGCCTTGTAAACGCGTTTCGTATATTATTCCCTTCGATGACGCGTTTCTACGGTTGACGCAGTGATGCCTATTCCGTTTTATAGATCTCCGGTAAGATAACAATACGTCCCGTTCATTGTATCACTGTAATCATAATTATTATTTATCGCATGCGAGAACGACTCCCCGGCTCGAAAAGCGAATAATAAACCGGAAATCGATTCGAATCGTTCGGCTGTCGTTATTTCTATATATTATTGTTATTATTATGTCTTTCGTCGGTAGTTCCGACGCGGGTCGTCGGATAGCGATCGAGATGACGAGACAATGCGTACGATCGCTATGCGTATAATATTATCTACCTATAAACATTTAAAGTGCCGACGAAATAGTGCCGTCAGGTAAGCCGTTGGCTTTAATCGTAAAACGTCATGGTATTTCGTGCTGTCATTGATACTATTATATACACATTGGCGGGGTGATCAGAGTGGATTCGTGACGCGAACGGGGTGGTTTTTATATTATAGCGTTCACGAAGTCTTCGTCGACTTTGATCAAATGCGTTTCGTATCGCTCCGTTTGCTGTGTACGGTTAACGTCAAATGAATAAAAAATAAGTCAATTTTATTCAACCCGCAGACACGGTGTTATAGTTGCGCGTAAGAAATCGTTTCGACGAGAACTCGCGTGCCGTAATAATAATTTTAAAAAATACATATTTTGTGCAATGCCAATCACGACGAAAAACGGTAGGTTGTAGGTATATACCGATTTTTGTTCATAGACGACGGGCCTAGTTGTTACCATGTTTCAAGCAAATATACATATTAAAATGTTTGGAAACTCCGATCACATAAAAAGTAGTTACCGCGGCATTAGTGAAAAGTGCCAATTTTAAAATTATCATAAACCTATAAATTGTTGAAAGTTAAAACAGCTTATTGTACAAGTTAAGTTTGTGTACTTTTTTGAAAAATAAAAACGTTATACCGATTTTATCGTTTAGTATTATAAATAATGTCATCGCTCATCATCGTATTATACAAATAATAAATAATATAAAAGGTCTGTGTGAAATTATGTTAATACTAAAAATAAAGTTCCTAAATATCTCACGTTGAACCCATTAAAATAATATATATATAACTAGCATATCTTTTGAGATCACAATAGGCAAAGAATTATTTTAACTGTTACCTATTCACGTACTGGCCATGGCAAATAAACTACCTACGGTGAAATCAGTTTTATTTTTATTCATTTAAATGATTTCGTATAATTATTTTGTAACGTTACTCAGTTTTTCGAGTAGAATGGAAATCTTAACAATAAAATTAATATCGTTTGTATTGTGTAATTAATAAAGTTTTGAAATTAAACACATTTAGATTAAATAATTTAATACAATTATGTAAATTTCCGTTACTTGTAAAAAAAATGCGCGTTGTTTTATAAAACATAACAGCGTAATATTGTGATTTATTTGTAATTTTGATGGTTTCAAACGATATACATAATGTGCACTGGATAGGTACGCCACAGCGTATGACCTGGTTCGTCGAAATCCGATGATCTCATATTTTAACTGTATATTACGATTGTGCATATCATAGAGAGTGATTTATAGATAAACCGCTCACCTGCAAATCCGTTGCTTTGATATTTTGTCAAACACCACCACTTCGATATAATATTATTATTATAGTCGTACGCGGCCGTAACAATTATACGGCGAAACGCCACGCCAAAGTTCGATTTTATTAGCTGTTACAGGCCGGGACAATGTGATATAATGTATGAATTACGTCCGCTGTACCGGCCGGCTGAAAACGCCGAGGATACCATTCATCAACAATTATTATTGTTTCCTAAGCGCTAAATCCGAAACTGTTATTTCATTAAAACAACGATTTTGTTTCAGCTGAAACGTTGGCTCGCGCATTATTATTATTTGTAAGTTTATGTTTATAGTCAGTGTACGTATCGTTATTGTTAAATGGAAAAAAATCTGCACGTCTACGCGGTGTTTGCCGAACCGTTTCGCTACAGTTATAATAATAATATTTACTTATTTATTAATATTCATATATATTATTATAATAATATAACATTGATGACCGTAACTCGTAAAATCGAGCGAATTTGAAAATTTGATATTACAAAATTTGTACGAATTAATTAAATGTTACACATTAATTCTTAGAACTTTAATATTAACGTTTATTTACGGCAAAAAATAAAAACTCCAAATCAAAACGGCTTTCACGGGGGAGTGTTGTCGATGCGCAATCAAAACAAATCGATCAACTACACGCGAGTATAACTAAAATGTATAATTAATGGATTACGCGTTTCCTTTATGTATCGCCGTAATTCCCTTTTCGCGGAACCGTTTATTATGAACGTACCGATCGGTGATTAAATGATTCCGAATCACTCGCGCCGTTATAAACGTGACTATTGGAATATGTCATAGTTTACTCGATCGGTCGGCCGTAGTGAAAATGATTTCCGAACGCGACAGAGGCGGGACACGGACGAAAAGTTTTTATTTCAAAAACGAGCGGTCAAAACGTACCGTCAAATGCGTGAACACCGTCCCGCCCGCCCGTCATATTTTGAATAAAACGATTTTACGCGTTTGATGTATTATTTTTATTCAATTATTTTTTTTGTTTTTTTTTTATTTATTTTTTTAGATCGAAATCGATTAAATCGCTCGTTTCGGATACTTATGAGCTGTAGTGCTCTCTAACCGAGTGCAAGATTCCTCTTACATATTATTATTTTCGTTTTTTGTACGCACTTTTTTCGGGTCGAAGGTACGCATTTTCGTGCAATCGGCTATATCAACGCGTGTCTACGGTGGTACGTCGAAAAAGGTGTTTCTTACTGGATTGTCTCCTCGACGGATTGTGTAAGCACAAAGAAAAACCCCCGTAAACCGTCGAGACGCGTGTCGAAGGGAAATGTCGGTAAGCTTGGACTTAATAGAATTTCGCTCATAATTGTTTTCGAAGTCCGTGTATCCCGTCCGACTTTGATTATTTTTTTACGTTTCTAAGAGTAAAACGGATAACGGTTTTTCATTGATTTTATTATTATTGTTATTATTTTATTTTTATTTTTGATCACCATCTTTTGTTTGCGCAGTTTTATAAAACGACTGCGATCGCGGTTCCCGGGAAATTGGATTCCCGTTGAAACCGTGATAGACAATAATAATTGTTTAGGACCGCAAAACAGATATTGCAAAAAATTACTATTGTGCTGCACGGGGTACCGATTTGTTTAAAATTTTCCAACTCGTGTTTTTATCCCCTACGCGCGTGAAAACAGTATAATTTATTCAAATTGTTGCGGTGAACTATATATTCAGCGTCGATCGTCGTTTCCCACATTAAAATGTTTGAGTTGTGAATTTTCAGGCCTCGTCGTGTACGCGTTTTTTTCCTGTCTAGTTTACGTTTCAGCACTACGACACTCGCATAATCATCCACTCTACGATGGTAGTATTAAATTTATGGTAATCCTATACAGTGACTAAATTATTATTATAATAACGCGACCATTATAATCGCAGCTCAATTGGATTTGTTACACGACAAGTTTACTTGTCCATTTTCTCGGCGTGAAATCGTCTGATTATTCTGATTATAACGACGGCGAATTCATTCCGTTTGACGATCACACGTGACGGCGGAAATACCGAGAAACAAACATCGCGTCCATTGATTTGTACGCTTATAATATTTTTGAAGTTTAGAAAAAAATAAAACGATAAAATTATACACGAACGGTGACTAACTACATTATTGGGGCTGTTAACACGGAGATTTCATCTCGAAACAATAACCGCCGAATAGCCAAGGCTTTTATTATATTATATTATTATTACAGATTCTCGTGACTTACGGTTATCTACTGTGAGAAAAAAATGTTCGTTTATCACCAATCTTTTGTTTTCACACGATGTAAAATAAACTTTATAATAATATTAAAATGATAGTATAAAATTTGATGTCATAATAAAGCGTTCTGGTTAATATTACACAAGACTTAATATTAAGTTGTTTTTTTTTTTTTTTCACTAATATCGGTGGCATGAGAATATTTACTCGATTATGTATAATATATATTTTACTCGTCGCGCTACTACTAGGAATAGTCAAGTACGGTTTAATTAACCAGTTAATGATGAATAATTGTTTATCGGATAGTATATAATTTTAAAACTTGTAATCACACAATTCAATTTTTTTTTTTTTAACATCGGGTGATATAATGCACTCTTTTTTGACGGCATGACTAAGGATGCTTGAATAAAAACCAATTTACAATTATTATAATGAAGAAAAAATACGCTAATTGTGCATAGGCTTTTAGTTAATCGATGTGAAAAATCGTTTATAACTAATTTCACATAGTGCTTATCGAAAATTAAATAAATTTCATCATCAGACTAAAAAAATAATTTTTAAATTACGCATAAAGCAAACATTTAAACATTTTTTTTTTCATTTATTATTAACTTAAAATGTTTCAACACACTGGGTGTTATTACAAGTATTTGATAATTTTAAAATTTATAACATAAGTAATATTGATAATAAATAATTAATATTTTGGTAACATAATCGAGATTCTTATTAGGAATACAATTTGACGTTTTTGAATAGAATTAATGAGGATATTTATAGATATAACGATAAAAGAAAAGGAGATAAGATTATGGAATACTGCTATTAGCTTTAAGTGCGTTTAGGATTGACGCGAGGGAGATAAGGGGACCAATTAATGAGTTTAAGTTTGAAATAAAAGTTGATATAGTGTCGGCGATAATATTCTCCGTGTGTGATAATTGAATTTTTGTGCCTTCCGTATGTTTGGTCTTGGACTGGCCGTTGGAATCAGAGTCCTTGGCTGGACGGACTCATGGGACTGTTTTTTTGAAAGTAGCTTTGTAAACTGGGCATCCCTTGAAATTTTTAGTGTGTTCCTTTGTGCAAAGGGCGCATTTGGGTGGACTATGGCGGTCTTTGGAGCACTCGTTCGTGGGGTGATTACCACCACACTTTACGCATTTGGGTTCGTGGCAGCAATTGTTTCGCGTGTGTCCGTAGGGTTGTCAGTTGTGACATTGTGGTGGGCCGCGTACCTTTTTATGAGGTTTCTCAATCGAAACTTTGGTATTGAGTAGAAACTTGATGTCAAGAGCATCTTTGTTATTGTCTTGTCTTAAAATATCCACAAAAAATAAAGGTAAAGGACCTTTGTTTTTATTCTTTACATTGTATATGTGTTTAACTGAGTGTCCTAACTCAGCTAAGGCACTAGAAATGTCATTACTTAAGGTGGAAAAGTGTAGATTTCTGATAACTATCCTGTATGGGCGAAACATTTAAACATAAACTCCATGATAATAATGAACCAATAATATTGTGCAAAAGGCGAAGAATAAACTAAATAATGCTTTAAACAAAAAATAAACCCTTACAGTAATTACATAATATAACTTTTTTAATTTACTAATTGAACAAAATCAATGACTTTTCCAAGTATAATATATTATATTTTCAACATTGAAAGACATAATGTCGTCTATTTACTAAAGAATTACAATATATTGAAAATATATTTCAAAAAAAAAAAATAATAATAAATGATAATAATGACGGACAGTTTATTTATTAAAATATTATTATGTATAAATACTTATTAATGTAAATTTATATTTATTCTAAGCACTTAAAAATTTACAAATTTAACATAGAGATATTATGTAGAGAGACTATTTACATGGATTAACAATGAAAAAATATAAACTAGATCATTAATAACAATCATCCCGTAATTTGAAATTTAAATACTGATAAACCACAAAAACCACATAATATGAACAAAATATGTTACATAATCGTGATATAATAATGTTGATAATGTTATGATATACTAAACAGATGTTCGTGGTGAAATGTAGTCGGATGCAATACACATCTCTATCATCACGACTGCACTATACTGAACGCTTTTATTTGTTACATATTCCTGTGTCTAACTATAACGCATGCAACTGTTTTATGTATTCGTAATTTTATATATAACTATGCACTTTGCTAACTGTGTATCATTATCATTATTATACAAAAATAAATTTTATTGCAGTAATCGTAGAAAAATACAATATTTTGGTTGTACTTATTGGATATCAACGGAGAGAACGGTCCGGAATCCGGATCCCACGAAAGTTATGCAATAATATATGCTACTAAAATATATGACAAGCGACTTGTGGATAACCATCAAATACAAACAAACTCAAGAAAATAAAAACGAATATAAATAAATGGCGTTATACTACCACTAATGTATTATATTGCTGAGCAAACAATATCACAACCAGAGCATGAATAATTGAGAGCACAAGCCTTGCACACATAATAGGTATACAGGTACGAAAAACAACTAAACTGCAGCAAATGTGACGAAAGATAATGTGTTAGTGTTAGGTTTTTGATACCTAAGCAATGAATGTATTAGTCTTACAATATTACGTTATTTTATTTATTTATTTATTTTAGTCTAAAGACGCTTTTTTATTGTAGAAACAACACTTATATATTCAACTCCGGAAGAGGTTTACCATCGAATACGATGATGGCACTCGCCACCCATTGAACAGTTTTATTTTTGGACATGATGTAAATAATGTATTATTATTATCATTTTCTATAATATTATTGAAATTGGTATACCAATGCGTGGACTGATATTGGAGGTAATTATTAATGTTATTGTCAAACAACGAAGACCTGGCTAGGTTAAATCCGTTGAGTATTTCATGTATCATAATATTCAGTTACTCAACCATAACTGTGAAGTACATGTTACAATTTTTTATAAATAAATATATGATATATGAAAAAATAATTCACACTATTGTTTTTGCTGTTAAGATGATGCTGTACCAAAGCTGTAGGTACTAACGCATGACATACCAAAATATACTTACGTTAAGCAGTTTCAATATTATGTGTTTAGCTTATATTAGAGTTAAAAATGACCTATTATAAAACTTAAAGTTAAGAACAATATCTGTATTATATTGTCAATTTGTACGGTATTTTAATTTTGCCAGCGAATTAAGTACCTATGTAAAATAATTATATTTAAAAATAATCATAATTAACATAAAAATTAAAGTATTGTAAGACACTGGCTAGAGACCACAGACAATATTTTTACCTGTAAGTTAGTTACAATAGGTCATTTAACTCTAATATTTAAGCTGTACATATTATTAATTATTGTTATGGTATTCGTTATAGTAATTCCAAGACCTCACATACGGTTACGAGTGGCACGACATCTTCTTGAACAAACATTTTACATTTTTTATATTAGATAATTATAGTTTTTGTGATTATTACTTGATTTTTAATATTAATGATTAATGCCAAAATTGTCATCATACTTCGCAGTGTTTGGACATCTCTCGTAGAAAAGTCACGTCGAATACAAAATCGGGTTTCGAGTGCATATTTTCTACCTAAAGGTAATTATTTTTCATTCGGAACATTAATTTTTACGCATAGTGTATTTTCATACGTTTAACGCAATGCCATTAACACGAGTGAATTAATACGATTTACTGCGATCGAATACATTCCAAAGTTCAGTCATCCGATCAACGTTAAGAAAATTAAAGAGAAACTGCTATTATATACGAATATAATAATATATATATGGTGTACCTACTTTCGGAAATAGCTATAATATTACGATACTCGAGGAAGTCCGGTTGTCAGTATTCCCATATCCTTTAGGTATAAGCACTCATACTCGTAAATGTATATATTGTGTTTAGAAATATTATCCGCTTTCGTTCGATCATTGGCCTGTCAAGATATTTTCCCCACAATAGCCAACAAGTAGCGGAAAAGATCATTTTAGATCGGCTGCCACGGGTGAAAATCGCCCGGGAACAAAAAATAAATAATGATAACAACAAAACAAAATAAATACTTGTCGCGTCGAATACATCGTCTCGACAGACATTGCGGCGTTGAGAGATTATATGCCTCATCTCGTTGCAGGATATTCCGTCTGTACATTTTATTTTCTCAGAATTTGGATGCGTGTGGTCGCGCGAGGCCGTTGAATCGTATGACCGTAGACACTACACAGACATCTCTGTACTTGCTATTATATAGGGGGAAAAGTAGTCGATTTCGTCATCATCGATGCGATTGACTTTTTAATGTCTAAGATCAAACATAATTTAGTGAATTGATTTTTTTTATTTTTTATTTTATCTCCGTAATTTTATTTCGTTTTCCGTGTAAATAGATTGTCGAGAAACACAGACATCGGTCGAGTGCATTTAAGACCATAATTTATCGATACGAAAGTCAAAACGAGGAAACGCGCCTACTGCTATGTAATACATATTTTACACTCTATAGTAGGAAATACTTATTTTCGCGCGAACTCCAAATACACGAAAGAAATTGTGCCAAGAAAGTCCAACCATTACAATATGGAGAGAATAACGAACTCTGTCGAAGGCGCGTCATAAATATTATTCTGTCATCTGCAGCCACCGCGGTCGCCAAACACGTATTTCTATACAAAACATTTTTATTGTTAATTATTTTAAATAAACATCGCAAGTCGGAAGATGCACCGATTGTCAATAACGATTTCGTTTACGAGCCGTATTGTTTATCGTCCATTATTTGTATTGTGTTTTTCCTCCTTCGCACGCGCGTATTCATTCCATTTTTCTCTTCGCGGTCGTATATCCGACCACCGCATTATATCCGCCTCCGTGTGTTCTGGTAACCCGTTGTGTGTGTGTGTTGGAAAAACGTGTTAAATCATTGACGGCGGCGGCGTCTCGGTCTGCCAGAGGGAAATCGATAAAAATCTAACAATATACGAATACGACATATATACATGCGGTATACCGCAATTATAATATGCGCCTATACCGCAAACAAGTTTTCCGAACAACCCCCGCGACCCGGTCCACGCGCGCCGGACGAGTGAGTACTCTGCAGCGTATATACACATTCAACAACGTATTAGGTTATACTAATCATTTATCATTGGCTGGTAATAATACACGTCGATGGGGTGTGGGCGCGGGATCCTTTGATTTTAACTGTACGCGGCTGGCAGAGTGCGTATTATTTGTTCGCGCGCGCGCGTATTTCATCGACTTTACACACTATTTACGAATCAAAAACAAATTAGGTACACGCACATGGAACGCGCAAACATATTAGTTGGTATTTATTTGAAATACTTTAGGTGGGTATTATGGTCGGTAAACACGCCTACCATGAAATATAATCAAATAAAACTACCTATTAATTAAATCGCAACTGATTCGAGTGTAGGTGTATTAGAATATTACATCAAAAGGTCGTAGGTTTATTGAATATTTTGCGAACGT